>NC_069662.1:151440293-151590293 GCF_027244095.1 Hemicordylus capensis
TCTTTTAATTGTCTGAGATTGTGTTCACACAGTCAGAAGAATCCTGGTTAAAAAGTTATTAAGAATTAGTGAGGCCAGAGGAGCTGATTGGGTGAACCCAACATTTCAGGGCAATCCTGGTCAAAGCGCTCCAGTTAACCAGCATATTACCAGGATACATAACCAGGTTAAATGCTGGTTAACTGGAGCGATTTGACCAGGATTACCCTGAAATTCTGGGTTCACCTGATCAGCTCCGCTGGGCTCATTAATCCTGATAACCTTTTAACCCGAATCCTTGTAATTGTGTGAACACAGCTTTACTTGGTGAGAGAGAGAGAGAGAGAGAGAGTTATTCTGATGTAAACTACCTAGAGTCATTTGGATTGGCCGGTATAGAAATATTGTAAATAAATGTGTGCCTGAAATATGCATGCTTCCCGTATGCATGTTGCAGCCATTGTCCCATTGAGGAGTGGCATATTCCTTCTTGGCTTTATTACATATCTTTCTTCCATCATGGAGCCATCATCCATAGGGTTCCAAGGTGGTCTTCTGACTGCTGACCAGACCCACGCTAGCTTACCTTCACCAAGGATGAACCTTCTTCATGCTAGGTCCTAAAGAACAGTTACACTATGGAACGGGATAAAAAGATGCTTGGACTAAGAAGGGATGCAATGTAGCTTTTGGGTGTGTTTCTCCTATTCTATAATTTGGCACCGACTGCAGGGGATTGTCTTGTGCATGCGGTTGGAGAGATTTGTGGACAAAAACCTGTTTCTTCATTGCTGATCACCACTCACCAGAGTTGCCATCTGCACAGGAACATGGGAAACTGCCTTATACTGAGTCAGGCCATTGGTCCATCTAGGGATGTGCACGGAACTGCGGAGGTGTGGTCCGGTGCTGGCGGGGGTCTCCCTTTAAGGGCGGGGGGTGGGTGTTACCGGAAGTAACAAGCACGTGTGTGCCTACCGCTGCGCGTGTGCACCTCACACATTGTGTGCGTGATGTGTCCATGCAATGTGTGATGTGTGCGGTGCACGCAGGCGTGGCAGCGGGCACATGCATGCTTGTTACTTCTGGTGTTTCCTGCTAACAATGGGGGCAGGGGCGGCAGGGAGGAATGCTGCTGCCCCAAAATCATTTCAAAAAAACAGAGCACTGGCGGGGGGAAAGCAGCAGGAGCGGTAAGTGCAAACCCCCCACCCTTAAAGAACCCCTCCCCCTGCCGGCAATGGACCGTCGGACCTGGCCATGTTTGAACCGGTTCGGAGGCCTCTTACATGGCCTCCAGACCAGTTCATGCACATCCCTAGGTCCATCTAGCGCAGTATTGTCTTCTACAATGACTGGCAGCAGCTCTCCAAGGTTTCAGGCAAGAGTCTCTCCCGGCCCTACCTGGAGATGCCAGGGAGGGAACGTGAGACGTTCTGCATGTAAAGCAGACTGTCTGCCACAGAGCTTTGGCCCCCTCCCACAAAATGTCATCAAAAATTAAATATATGGTGAATTCAGGGACATAGGAAACTGCCTTATACCAAATCAGACATAGGTTCATCTCGCTCAGTATTCTCAACACTGAATGCCAGCAATTCTCCAGGATTTCAGGCAGGAGTCCTTCCTAGACCTACCTGAAGATGCCAGGGATTGAACCTGGGACCTTTTCAGTGCACAGCGAATGGTCTGCCACTGAGCTATGGCCTCATCCCCAAATAGAAAGCTAATTTATACTGAGTCAGACCATTTCCCCACCTAGCTTGTCTGAAGAAGGCAGCAAGGCATGTAGGGAGCATTCCTTTGTGTGATTTTGAACCCTGGGTGGCTGGCACAATCTCCTTTGGCTTAATTAGCAGAAACCACTACCCCCGACTTTCATTAAAGAAAGTGTGTTGATTTTTTTTAAAACAGCATTTACAAATTAACGTGCAACCTTGGGGTAAATGGGGTTCGGGAGGAAGTTTAAGGCTAACTTGGTGAGTATTGCTCTAAAGGCTTATCTGAGGAAGGAGAGGCAAAAATAGGCTTAATATTCCTTTTGTACATTATTATCCTCTAAGGAGTTTAAATAATTTATCAAAATGTTGATTCCTTAATAGCGGAGGAGACCAAGAAATATAGGTCTTTAGACTTAAGACCCACGACAAAGTAATTGCAATTTCTCTTAATTTAGATAACTGTGCACCAGTTGAGCCTAAGGCTACTTTGAAGGTTAATGTGGATAAACTTTTTAAAATGAAGATATCAGAAATGAATACATTTCAGAAATTACTGCTTCCAAAGCCATCCTCAGCAGCAGAATGCAATGATTAAAATGGAAGTTATTTGGGGGGAAAAATATCTTCTTCCTAAGCCAAATAAAATTGCAACTGTGGAGGGGGAAAATAAGTTTTAAATCCTATAACCAGTTTTCCTTCTGTTTGGAATCATGAGCTGACAGATTTTGGAAATAGGATTAGATTACCTTTAAAGTTCTGGGGTGGATTCCCTGTTGTCATTTAATTGACTAATAACATCGCTGCCAATCTAAGCAGTGATTCCTCATACACATACTGTTATTTGGCCTCTTTTACTAAATCTTCAAAAGATTAGAAAGAATTTCAAAGTCGACACAGCTGGTTGTCAATGGAAGTTTTAGGTTCTTGTGCAGCTTTCAACCAGTTTCTAGATTACTCCAGAATCAATAGGACAAAAGCTCTATTCAGACATTATGTTGTATGAGTGTACAGATGTCTGTATGGTTGTACGTGTTTCTCGTGAATTACTGTGCCTACATTCATTTTAAAAGTGAACCTGGGCACAGAAACCTCAAATGCATGGTACAGATAGGAAGTGTATTTCTGTACCTGTGTTTAATATTACATGTGAATGGCTGTAGCTGTGTACAGATCTGTACCTGTGTACACTCATATGAGTGTAGAATATAACATGTGAATCGTGCTAGGAAAAGGGGACCATAAAGGGGGTCCTGCTGGATCTGAACAAAGGCTTATCAAGTCCAGCATCCTGTTTCCCACAGTGGCCAATCAGAGGTCTCCAAAGAAAGCATGAAGGCAATAACCCTCTCCCAATGCTTTCTGGTACATAAGAACATAAGAAAAAAGCCCTTCTGGGTCAAGGCAAAGGCCCATTTTTTTATAGCTGCTTCCCTCTTAAACATGAAGCAATCTTATGTACATTTAACTAAACTTTATTCAGAAACAACTCCATTTTTCCTCCTTCCCCTTCCCCTTTCTTTTCCTTTCTGACATCACCCCACATACAGTAAGGGTGTGCACAAAACAGGTTTGCCCAGTAGGTTCAAGTCTGAACCGGACTTGAACCAAACCAGGCATGTCTGCTTTTGTGCCCCCGAACAACCCCCCTAGCTTGGTTTGAATTTGAGCCGGTTTGGGGGTCCTGAAGTAAAATAATTTTTTTTTAAAACACTCACTGCCTGGTCCGGCAGCCTCGGTGGGTGCTGCTGTGGCCTGGGGGGGAGGTGCATTTGCCATTTCCCTCTCCCCCAGCTGGCCTCCCCCCAGTCCTCTAAAGGCTGTTTCAGCCCATCTTTGGGCCATTCTGGCCCTTTCTCCAATGGCAGCAGCCATTTTGGGGGCCACAGCGCATGCACCCTGGCTATTTGTGTATCCTTGGACCTGGCCACACAAATGGCCAGGGTGCATGCATGGTGACCTCCAAAATGACCATCTCCACCAGAGAAAGGGCCACAACATCCCTAAAATGCACCAAAATGGCCCTTAGTGGACCAGTGGGAAGCCAGTGGGGGGTGAGGGAAATGGTGGAGGTCCCTACTGTGGCCACAGCAGAATCCCCCAAGGCCGGACCCAGCAGTGAGTGTTTTTAAAAAATAAATAAATAACCAGAACCCTCAAACTGGCTCCGAGTCGGCCTGGGCAGTTTGGCTGACATGATGCACAAGATGGTAGGCCTTGAGGAACCAATGCTGCAGAGAGGGATGCAGTGACAAGTCTGGAAAGATTGGGCAGTAGTACTAAAAGCATTACCACACTTTCCCCCTCGTGCATCAATGGGAAGTAATATGGTAATGCTTCTTGCGCTACCACCTGATTTTGGCAGCCTTTCCGCCACTTCCATCTCTGCAGCAGTGGCTCCACAAATCACTCTGCATCCCTAATAACTGAGCATCAAGTGCACTAATGACCCAAAACTGCTTTCTGCCCCATCCCCGCATTTTCTCTGCTGTCCCCAATGCCACTCAACATATTTCTCCAACCTTCAGGGATATATTTTGGGGTAGCATCAGGGCAGCAGAGAGAAGGGGCAATTATTGATCATTCCCCCCCCCCCGCCCTTCGCGTGGACATTATTTTATTCTGTATAGTGTTTCCAAATTGTGGACCTATCTGTCCACAAATTGGGGGCCCCAGTCCTCTCAGAAGGGGCTACCATGTCTCCATGCATCCAAACAGAACAAAAATGTTAAAAGGGGTGATGAACTTCCTCATTCCATTATGAAAAACTAAAAAGTTATAGATGTTTCCGTGGTGACTCATTATTTCTGATGTTCCAACACATTAGTTTCAATACAGTGCATCAGACCGATACGAGGCAGGATGCCATTTGTATTGGGGAAATGATACAATAATTGCCTGAATTGGATCAGAATCGGATCGGATCCTACTTTTCTTCCCATGCACAGCCCTGCTACCTATGTACCTATGAGATATGGCATATTCCGTCAGTGGTTTGCAGAACTTCAGTGTTTCTGCAACACTAAAGAATACTGGTGTGGGAAAAGCCCTTGAAGACAGAACTGTATCCTTCAGCAAGAATCAAATGCAAAGATTTGCAATTACATAGTACATTACCAATAACGACTCTGCTTGTATTTTTTTAAAATCATGATAAATCTGAGTCTAGTGGTGTCATCAGTGCACAAGTATATGGACTATGGATCTTACTTTGGAAGGGTTAATGGACATAAGGGTTGCGTAGTCTTAAAAAGAAAAAGAGGGGGGGAGTCTCTGAAGAAACAGGAAGGACTGTCTTTCCTCATAAAAATGAGAACCGCCATCAGTACTGAAGATCCTGGGTATATCCAGAAAATGGCCCCATGGGAAGCTAATAAATCCTTTGCAACAAATTATACACGAGCATCTTAAGGGAATTGGAATAAATCCTCACAGCCATTTAGTGGGTAATCTCCTGATCAGATTCCCATTTTTCTTTCAAGGAAAATAATATAATATATTAGCACGTATGCTCTGCACCAGTTCAGCGCTATATATCAAAAACATGAATATAGTCGAAATATTGATCTTGAGCCAAAGTCTAGTTCGAGGAAATTTTAATACATTCCATTGTAGAGGGTGGCAGGGGAGAAGAAAGATTGCAGTGACCGCTGGTGGAGGAGAAGGAGGCACATACTTTTAGCAGAGGCTTTTAGTGGAGGCTGTTCAGTACAGGTCAGCAGAAAAAAAAAGATGCTAGAGCATAACTCTTAGCGTACTCTCCCTCCCTCTCGTCTTCCCTCCCTCTCCTTCCCTTCCTTCTTACATTTATAGTCCTCTCTTCCTCTAAGGAACCCAGAGCAATGGACATGGTTATGTTTATCCTCACAACAACCCTGTGAGGTAGGTTAGGCTGAGAGAAAAAACTGGCCCAGAGTCACCCAGCAAGTCTCATGGTTGAATGGGGATTTGAACTTGGGACTCCCCAGTCATAGTCCAACACTCTAACCACTACAATGCATTGGCTCTCAAGAAATTCCGGAATGCTTCACAACTTTGTAGGTCATCCTTGCATTGGGACCATGCTGGTCTTCTTTGTATCATTCCAATTTTAGTATACATGCTGCTAAAACAAGTACTTTACTGGCAGCAGCTCTATTTGGGCCAAGAGTAGTTTCCCAGAATCCCCTGTACCAGGGATTATGAGACAAAACCTGCCCTTCAACTACTTAGGGTAGCAAAAGATCTCATATTATCCAACATTTCAGTGATGGAAGTAGCGATCTGCTTGTAACATCTCTATTAGTATCCCTATTATCTCTTTTAGTGTCAGGGGTATAACTATAATAGGGCAAGGGGAGACAGTTTTCTGGGGGCCCACTGCCTTGGGGGCCCCCCAGAGGCAAGTCACATGACTGACTCCCCCAGCCACGCACCCACCCGGGCTTCCTTCAGCTGTATTCATCCTCCGAAATTGATGTGAGTGTTAAGACCTGGAGCTAGCAGAACAGCATGTCTTTCTCTAGTAGCCTCATTTAAGATTTCTTTACTTCATGAGCTGAGCTTCAGTTGGTGGGGGGCATTTTAAAATCTTGTCTCTGGGCCCACTCCAACCTTGCTACGCCCCTGATTAGTGTACTATGGATCACTTTCTGAACCAAACCTGCTCCGTTATTAGACACTGGACAGCATCCTCACTAGTAGTTCTGTAAGGGGAGGATGTTCATACACACAAGGAGGAAAGGATTATTTTCACCAATCTCCCCTCCCTTTACAGCCCTCTCTGTGCTTCCCTTTGGACCCCCACTCCCCCAAAACCTGCCCTTGAAGTTGTTCCAACCTTCAGGGACATATTTTCAGGGGTCAAAGGAAAGGGGGATTAGTGGAAATGGTCTCCTGTGAAAATGGGCCTACTAGGTCAGGATGCTGACCATTCTTCACTGTCTGCTGTGTAATGCATTCACTAAGTCTGCAGCATTCTGTTCTCAGCTGACTTGAATGTCAAGGTGGTAATTAGTAAAAATATAGTAGAACAGCATAATTATCCTAAAATATGTTAACAGCAAATTCAGTATATGTATTGCACAATGTCTGCAATATGTGAAATATCAGGTTATGCATACCATGGAGCCTGAGTGTACATGCATGTGTGACTTTCCTGTGTGACTCACAAAAGCTAGGGGTGTACTCAAATTGTTTGATCTAGAACCGGTTCACCTTGAACTGGGCCACTCCGGTGGTTCAATTGTGAACTGAACTGGGGCCAGTTTTGGTCCGTGATCAAACTGTACCAAGCCTGCTTCAATGCGAACTGGTTCTACATTGAGGGGGAGTGGGGGAACAGTGTGAAAGGTTGTTTAAGTCTCTTACCTGGCTTGCTAACACTCGTCACCACTCACCGGCCCCATCCCCAGCCAAATTGCCAGCCAGATTGTTCTTAAAACACAGGCCACTGCTGCGCAGGCAGCCTGTTTTAAGAGTGATCCGGCTTGCAATTTGGCTGGGGATGGGGGGGCGAGGGGCAACGGAGGGCAGAGGCAAACCAGGTGAGAGACTTAAACAACCTTTCTCACCACTCCCTGCCCCTTTACTTGTAAATGGGAAACTTCACCGGAGTGCGGCCCAAAGTGCCGAACTGGTTTGATTGAACAGACCAGACTGGCTGGTCATTTCAACCGAACCGGTTCAGCGCAACATGGTTCAGTCTCGAATTGATTCGAATTGTAACCAGACTGCATTTTTTCGTTCCTGCACACCCCTAACACAAACATCATTTGAACAAAGCACTTCCTCAAATGGCAAAAATAGGGACAAGATAGGAACAGTCGCTGACATATACTGCACAGCGAAACATGGTCAGTTGGAGCACCGCATACACTGCTGCACCTCTGTAAACACAGCCCTGTTGTGGAACAGGGCTGTTCTGCTCTGTCTTAAAGTAGCACAAATGCAGCCGCTCAATGCAATGCCCATTATGTTCAACAAGTGCCACACAACTGTACACATCTTTCAGACATTAGAACAGCCCTGCTCAGCAACACTGTAATGAAATCCTTGCACTCACTGAGTGTAAAGCTCTAGCTCCTATGGTTTGCAACTCCCCGCAGTTTGTGTTTGGCCAAAAGTTGCAAGCAAAACCTTGGATGCCCCGCAGAGTAGAGACAGCTTTGCAGTGATTGGCTGGGCCCTGCCTCCAGGAGTGGCTGTGTCCCAGGGAAATCTAACTCAAGAGGAGTCAGTTGGCCTGGTGGGACTTGGAGATTCAACATGTATTTGAAGATTCCTCCTTCACTCCTGTAGCAGGCCACAAGGACCTGCTAGTTCCGGCTAGTTAGCTTCTTCATTATATTTGGTTCAATGTGTGGGGTTGTAACTTCTGTCTCCTCCATCCCTGTCTAAACCCAGGCCCTTTCCCCTTTGGCAAAATAAACTAACATTCATTCATTCATTCATTCATTCATATTATTCATTCATTCATTCATTCATTCAACTAACACATTTATATACCGTCCTATATAAAATCTCAGGGTGGTTTACAATTAAAAAAAACAGCAACTAAAACCTAAAAATAATAGAAAACAGATTACAAGTATCATAAATGAAACGTTAAAACTTTAAACATCATAAACTAAAAGCCTGACGAAATGAGTGTGTTTTCAAAAATTGTTTAAAAACAACCAGAGACGGGGAGATTCCGATTTCATTTGGGAGTGTGTTTCAGAGCCTTGAGGCAATCCTGCAGATGGCTCAATTTTGGGTCGCCACCAAGCAAGCTGGTGACAACCGTATCCGGACCTCCCACTATGAACTTAATAGGCAGCAGGGTTCATGAAGAAGAAGGCACTCTCTTAAATACCTGGGCCCAAGCCATTCAGGGCTTTATAGGTAATAACCAGCACTCTGTATTTTGCCTAGAAACTAACTGGCCTCCAGTGCAGTTCTTTTAAAATAGGAGTAATGTGGTCTCTAGGGGTGGTCCCGGAGACGAGCCTGGCTGCCGCATTCTGCACCAGTTTTAGTTTCCCAACTACATACAAAGGCAGCCTAACATAGAGCACATTGCAGTAATCAAGCCTGGATGTTACCAGCATATGCATCACTGTTTTTAGCTCAGTTATCAAGAAATGGACATAGCTGGCATATCAGCCAAAGCTGATAAAAAGCATTCCTGGCCACTGCCTCAACCTGAAATATCATGGTGAGGTTTGGGTCCAGGAGCACTCCCAAGCTACATACCTGATCTTTCAGGGGGAGTGTAACCCTATCCAGAACAAGCAGATCTAAGCCACATCCTAAGTTCCAGCCTCCCACAATCAGTACCTTCATCTTGTTGGGATTCAACTTCCGTTTGTTTTCCCTCAGCCAACCCATTACCGATTCCAAGTAAGCATTTAGAGAGGTTAAGCCATCTCCTGATGAAACTGATATGAAGAAATACAGGTGAAACTTGGAAAATTAGAATATTGTGCAAAAGTCCATTAATTTCAGTAATGCAAATCAAAAGGTGAAACTGATATATGAGACAGACGCATTACATGCAAAGCGAGATGTCAAGCCTTAATTTGTTATAATTGTGATGATCATGGCGTACAGCTCATGAAAACCCCAAATCCACAATCTCAGAAAATTAGAATATTACATGGAACCAAGAAGACAAGGATTGAAGAATAGAACAATATCGGACCTCTGAAAAGTATAAGCATGCATATGTATTCAGTACTTGGTTTGGGCCCCTTTTGCAGCAATTACTGCCTCAATGCGGCGTGGCATGGATGCTATCAGCCTGTGGCACTGATGAGGTATTATGGAAGACCAGGATGCTTCATTAGCGGCCTTCAGCAATTCTGCATTGTTTGGTCTCATGTCTCTCATCCTTCTCTTGGCAATGCCCCATAGATTCTCTATGGGGTCAGGTCAGGCGGGTTTGCTGGCCAATCAAGCACAGTACACTGTATACTTTTCAGAGGTCCGATATTGTTCTATTCTTCAATCCTTGTCTTCCTGGTTGCATGTAATATTCTAATTTTCTGAGATTGTGGATTTGGGGTTTTCATGAGCTGTATGCCATGATCATCACAATTATAACAAATTAAGGCTTGACTTATCTCGCTTTGCATGTAATGCGTCTGTCTCATATATCAGTTTCACCTTTTAATTTGCATTACTGAAATTAATGGACTTTTGCACAATATTCTAATTTTCCAAGTTTCACCTGTAGATCTGGGTGTCATCAGCATATTGATAGCACCCTGCACCAAATCTCCTGATGATGTCTCCCAGTGGTTTCATGTAGAAGTTAAAAAGCACCGGAGATAGCATGGAGCCCTGTGGGATTCCATAAAATAACTCTCGCTTTGAAGAGCAACAGTCTCCAAGTGACACCATCTGGAATCTACCCAAGAGATAGGAGCAGAACCACTGCAAACCTCCCACCCCCAGCCCCCTCAGGTGGTCCAGAAGCGTTAGGGCTAGGATATTGAAAGCTGCCAAGAGATTCAAGAAGACCAGCCGGGTCACACTCCCCCTGGAGATGATTCCAAATTGGAGGGTGACCAAGGCAGTTTCCACCCCATAGTCAGCCCAAAAGCCAGTTTGAAATGGGTCCATATCTGATTCTTCCAAAACTGAGTAGAGTTAGGAACACAGGAAAATAGGGAACTGCCATATACTGAGTCAGACCAGTGGTCTAACTAGCTCAGTATTGCCTTCACAGACTGGCAGCGGCTTCTCCAAGGTTGCAGGCAGGAATCTCTCTCAGCCCTCTCTTGGAGAAGCCAGGGAGGGAACTTGGAACCTAGATGCTCTTCCCAGAGTGGCTTAATCCCCTGAGGGGAATCTCTTGCAGTGCTCACATATCAAGTCTCCCATTCATATGCAACCAGGGCAGACCCTGCTTAGCTAGGGGGGCAAGTCATGCTTGCTACCACAAGACCAGCTCTCCTCTTGAGAAGCCACCAGCCTCTCAACTGCCATCCGTTTGATTTCATAGCTGTGTTCTATGCTTAGTGGATGTAATCCCAAAACTCCCCATGGCCTAGCTGTTTGGGGGCATGCTGTTACAAAAGGGGCTAGCCATCCTAACCCTGCCAGGAGGGCCATTACAAACAACTTTGGCGGTGCTTACACAGACACACAGGCAGCACTCCAACTGCCCACATTTCACTGTACAATATGCGGGCCCGTGATATTACCAGGGATAGGAACTGTCCCTGGTAAGTAGGGACTGTTGAAGGGCACAGTCTCTTAGGTTAGTTTGGCAGGGTGTACAGTGAATGTGTGCTGAGATGCAAGCTGGGCATATTTTACATTTGTAACTGTTATTGCAATGTCTTCTCTGAAATGGAAAAATCGGGTGATGCTCCTGTTCTCTGGGCAAACATAAAATTCTAGATCCTGCTAGCTTTAGCGCACAGCTGCCTCAGCTTTGCAGCAATCCTTCCTGGCTGGTGAGTCGCTTGGTTTCCAACTCTGCGAGGAAACTGCTGACCTCTTCTTGCAGTGAGTTATGGTGGAAATAAAAGAGTTAGCCTAAAGCACCGAGGAGCTAAATTTCAGAGGCGCAAAATAGCATCTGTCATAAGAGATATAGGTCTCTGACTGCTTAGCTCTCCCCCCCCCCAACCTGCGTAGGAGCCTTCAAAATAATAGTGCTAATAGATTTGCAGCCTGATCCTGTGCATCTTTACTCAGAAGTAAGATTCACTTTATTCAGTGCGATCTATTTCCATGAGAGTTTGCACCAGATTGTGTGTATAGATAAAGGCTGACAGTGTTTGTCAACCTCACATACCTAACAAGATTGACTTAAAAGCTTGATGCATATGCCAATTAAATTTTGTTGCTTTAGACTGCATTAGAGATCTTTGGGAATCTATTGGTTGTGTTTACCCCCTCTAGTGCTTGAAGTTGCCCCAGATTTGGTACATCACTCCCATGGAGTTTGTTTGTTTGTTTGTTTATTACATTTCTATACTGCCCAAAACCTGCGTCTACCTCCCAAAACTTGCAGAGTTACTTGTGGAATGCAGAAATTCTGATGCTGTTGAGCCCACAGCCATGGGTCTTGAAAGCAGACAGTGCTAAATGCAAAAGGGTGGCCATTTTGTGTAGCAGCTTTGTTTCATGGAGCAACCCCCCCCCAAAAAACCCCCAAAAAAACAACAACACCAGAGCTGACATTCGGCACGGCAGAACGCTGGCATGAGGGATCTACCAGGATTGTTGTGCACACAGCAGGTAGCCCTGACAGTATTGTGCAAGAGGGCAATTGTGCACAGTGGTGTAGTGCTATAGAGACAGGCAGGGTCGCTGTTCCTGTACTTCCCCCCTCTGAGATATGGATACAAATACAAGTATGACGGATATTTATATACCACTTTTCAGCAAAAAGTTCCCAAAGCAGTACACACACACACACACACACACACACACACACACACACACACACACACAGGCTACCTGTCCCCAAAGGGCTCACAATCTAAAAAAACATAAGATAGACCCCAGCAATAGCCACTGGAGGATGCTGTGCTGGGGAAGGATGCTCTCCCTCAGCTAAATAAAAAGAATCACCACTTTAAAAAGGTACCTTTTTGCTCAGTTAGTAGGGAGGATCTCAGAAGGACCCTGTTTTCCTTCCTTCCTTCCTTCCTCCTTCCTTCCTTCTATTATTTGTATACTGCTTTTCAACAAACAGTTCTCAAAGTGGTTTGCATAGAAAAAGAAGAAGAAGATGGTTCTCTTCCCTGTCCCCGAAAGGGCTCACAACAACCAGAAACTCAAGGTAGACCCCCAGCAAGAGCCACAGGAGGGATGTTGTGCTGGGAATGGAGAGGGCCATTTGCTGTCCCCCTGCTGAATATAAGAGAATCACCACCTTGAAATGTGCCTCTTTGCCTAATTTTCAGGGGACTTTGATCGGTCAGCTTTTGAGCTGCTGTAGTCAAAGCAACATCTGTAATTTTTGTTTAACGCAATAATTAGGATAAAATAGCAGTCACTTAATCTTCCATTCTCTGATCTCTGTGTTTAGAGTAAAGTGAAGGTAAAGTGTGCCATCGAGTCAGTGTCGACTCCTGGCACCCACAGAGCCCTCTGGTTTTCTTTTGGTAGAATACAGGAGGGGTTTACCATTGCCTCCTCCCACGCAGTATGAGATGGTGCCTTTCAGCATCTTCCTATATTGCTGCTGCCCGATATAGGTGTTTCCCATAGTCTGGGAAACATACCAGTAGGGATTCGAACTGGCAACCTCTGGCTTGCTAATCAAGTCATTTCCCCACTAGGTTAATTTCCCCACTAGGCTAATCAAGTCATTTCCCCATTAGGTTAGAATGGTTGAAATAACAGTACTTAAATTAGAGCACAGGCCTATGCATGTCTTCTCAGAAATAAATCTCACTGAATTTAATTGTGTTTACTCCCAGGTAAGTGGGTACAGGATTGCATATCCTTGACTTCTTGTAACAGAACCACACACTGCCCCCACACCCCGATTATTACATCCCTCTAAGTGGGGTGTGTGGTCATGGGGTCATGTACTGCGTACAATTCTGGTCGCCACATCTTAAAAAGGACATTGTTGAACTGGAGAAGGTATAGAAGAGGGCAACCAAGATGATCAGGGGCCTAGAGCACCTTTCTTATGAGGCAAGACTACAACATCTGGGGCTTTTTAGTTTAGAAAAAAGACGACTGCGGGGAGACATGCTAGAGGTCTATAAAATCATGCATGGTGTAGAGAAAGTGGAGAGAGAGAGATTCTTTTCCCTCTCCCATAACACTAGAACCAGGGGTGATCCCATGAAATTGATTGCCAGGAGTTCTAGGACCAACGAACGGAAGTTTTTTTTTTTTACACAACGCGTGATCCACTTGTGGAACTCTCTGCCACAGGACGTGGTGACAGCCAACAACCTGGATGGCTTTAAGAGGGGTTTGGATGACTTCATGGAGGAGAGGTCTATCAATGGCTACTAGTCGGAGGGCTGTGGGGCACCTCCAGCATCAAGGGCAGGGTGCCTCTGAGTACCAGTTGCAGGGCACGCCCTCAACTCCTGTCTGTGGCTTCCAGCGGCATCTGGTGGGCCACTGTGCGAAACAGGATGCTGGACTAGATGGGCCTTGGGCCTGATCCAGCAGGGCTGTTCTTATGTTCTTATGATATTGGGTGTGGGTGTGGCTATGGAAGCTGTTGTACAGAGCACTTGCACTTCTGAATCTCATAGCTCTGAATATCCCCTGCTGAGCAAAGAGGCATCTTTGAAAAGTGCTGATTCTCTTTATTTAGCAGAGAGAGTAACTGGCCCTATCCGTCCTCAGCACAGCATCCCTCCAGTGGCTGTTGCTGGTGCCTATCTAATGTTTCTTTTTTTAACTGTGAGCCCTTTGCTGACAGGGAGCCATATAAATATCCCCCGTATTCGTCATATTCATAATTTGCGACGACACCACTGGCTGTGTGATGACTTAAACAGCGTCCTCACAGTTGGAAACAATGGAAGTAGCGCTGCACAACTGTGCAGATGCTGTTTTAGCGCAACACGCAACACCCTGTCACACATCATTGGGACTACCTGCCAAATGCTCAGCAGAGGAGAGCTGGTCTTGTGGTAGCAAGCATGACTTGTCCCCATAGCTAAGCAGGGTCCACCATGGTTGCATATGAATGGGAGACTAGAAGTGTGAGCACTGTAAGAAGAGATTCCCCTCAGGGGATGGAGCCGCTCTGGGAAGAGCAGAAGATTCCAAGTTCCCTCCCTGGCATCTCCAAGACAGGGCTGAGAGAGATTCCTGCCTGCAAACTTGGAGAAGCAGCTGCCAGTCTGTGAAGACAATACTGAGCTAGATAGACCAATGGTCTGACTCAGTATATGGCAGCTTCCTATGTACCTATGATTCTGGTGGGTCCCTAACAGTGTTCCCTCTAACAGGGATTCCCAGATGTTGTTGACCACAACTCCCATAATCCGCATGCAAAAGCCATTGCAGTTGGGCATTCTAGAAGTTGTAGTCAACAACCTCTGGGAATCTCTTTTAGAGGGAACACGGGTCCCTAACACCAGCATTCTGCTGTGCAGGATGTTGGCCTCTGTTGCTTGTTCCATGAAAGTAAGTAGTTACATATCATGGAGCCACCCTTGTTCATTTAGCACTGACCGTCTTATCAGCTGTGGCATGGTAATAGAGTAGACTGGATGATATTTGGGGGTTGGTGGAGGGGGGCACGGAGAGAAAGAAAAAACCCTGCCTTTCCTCAGTGTTGCAGCCAACGGCAACTGTTAATATAATAAAGTCATTCATCCCTGTCATCATAACCCAAGATTAAATAGCCCTAAAACCACTGAAACAGCAATTTTGTGATTAGCTTGATGGGTATTTACAGTCCTTAATGAAACATTATATAGTCATTTGAGCACAGTGCTAGCATATTGTGTACCCGGCTTGACACACAGCCAAAAGTAGAGTGCGACTGTATCCAGATAGCATCGCAGCAGTGTGTTGGGGTGTGTGGGTGAAGGATAAATGGTTCTGAGAGAATGAATGTCCTCATTTATACTTGTTTAAATCATTCTCAGTTGCCATTTCTTAATGTATATCAAAATACCGTGTTCTCAGCTTTCCCCCGCTTTAAATGAACCCTAATAGGGGGGCTTGACTTCTGTAGGAAACTGCCTTCTCAAGAGGCAGACGTTTCATGCCAAGGACAGAATAAAGTACTCTCATCAGACTTCTTCAGCAATTTGCAGTTGATATGCTCTCACTGATCATATTGAGAGCGAGTGTAATGTAGTAGTTGGAGTGTTGGACAAGGGTTGAGGAGACCTGGGTTCAAGTTCCCATTCAGCCTTGAAACTCACTGGGAGGCTTTGGGGCAGTCAGTTATCTCTAAGCCTAACCTACCTTATAGGGTTATTGTGAGGATAAAAATAACCATGTACAATGCTCTGGATTCCTTGGTGGAAGAATGAGAGATAAATGTAATCAATGATTTGATTAAATTAAATTAAATTAAATTAAATTTCAAGCTAGGTTTATGGTCAGTGTATTTATTTATTATATAGCGGTGTGCACGAAAACAAATTTCACTTTTGGAGCCCTGTTAGTTTTTGGAGTTTTGTTGTTTCCTTTTGGGCCCATTCAACCCCCCCCCCATTCATTTTGGGAGCCACTAGCAGAGCCCATTGGCATCATGACTCCCAACCTGGCTAGTGGCTCTGAGTCTCACCCTGAGGAAGCAGGACCAGCCTCCCCCCACAAAAAACAGCATCCTCTCTGCCTGAGTCCCCTGAAATGGTACCCTTGGACCCTGCATTGTCCACTGGAGAACTGACCTCTCCCACACTATTGCACTCCTTGACATCTGTACACCTGTGCCAGCCACAGGCTAGGCAGGATCATCAGAGATTAAGAGGACCACAGGCCAGAAGGCTGCCCCTTTAAGGCTTCCATGCTCTAGTCAAGTAGGCAGAGCCCTGGGGGAGTGGCCTTTGCTCAGCTGTATTTAGGAGCTCAGTCTACCTCTCACTGCTGTTGTGGCAAATCATCTTCAGACTTGCCTTGTCTGTGGGAAAGGACAGGTTTCTATCCCTCCTTTCATTTTGGGGCCTTTTAAACATTAAGATATATACTTCAGTATTTTTAACAGCCAGTAGTGGCAGGAGCTACATCATTTAGCCATCCTCTGGCAGGCACCATCTTGCATTCCCTTAATCACCCTGGGCATAATATCATCCTAGGTCAGTATGGGGAAAATGGAAGCCAACATGAACAAAATGGTGGCCACCAAAGAATATCATTGCAGCTCCTGCTGATGACAACACAGGGGATGGTAATGATCCTCTGGGTTGGGCTGAACTTACAAGTAAGGTTCGTTTCTCTTTTTAAAGCAGCCCCTAAAATAATAGGCAATAAATGTGGGGGTGGCAGGGTGCAAAATCTGGAATGGATCCTAAACTGGATAGTTGGGTCCCATTTACTAGGCCTGCACAATTATTTGGCTCTAAATATCCAAAATCTAATAATGAGTACAGCCCTGCTGGTACCATTTGGAGGAGGTCACTTCATATTTAGAGCCAATGTGGTGTAATGGTCGGAGTGTTGCACTAGGGCTGGCGAGACCCAGGTTCAGATCCTTGCTCAGCCATGAAACTCACTGAGGCGCTTCTCACGAGCATTGGGAAGTGCCGAGAGGAGGTTTCCGGATTGGCCGCTCACACGACTGCCAGCTCTGTCACGGAGCCGGCGGGGGCTGTGGAGATCGGGGGCCCTGGAAGTTCCAGGATGCCCCAGTCTCCTTGTGTGTCGCCGTGGCACGGAACTGCACCATGGCAGCACATGATCCGGGAACCTGGGTTAGCAGAGCACTCACTCTGCTAACCTGGGCTAAGGGGAGGGGTATTTATGGTGGCTAGCTGCGCGGCTCCCGCTGCAGCACATGATCGCCCCAAAGCAGGCTAGGCTTCCTTAGCCCTCTTTTGGGCGATCATGAGAATTGCCTCACTGGGTGACTCTGGGCCAGTCACTTTTCTCTCAGCCTCACCTACTTCACAGGGTTGTTGTTGGGTGGGGAGTGGGAACATAACCATGGCAGACTCCAGAAACAGCCACCGGAAGGACACAGTGCTGGGGCTGGATAGGGACATTTGTTCTCCCCCCTGCTTGATATAAGAGGTCCACCATTCTTTGCTTCATTAGCAAAGGCAGAACAATGGACACACAATGAGGCTATTCTCACGCACAGTGGAAACCAGGCTAAGGGAGCGCAACCTGGTTTCCACTGTGTGTGAGAACCACCGGGAGCTGTGCAGCTCCCGGCAATGGCGCAGAAGCAAACCCTTTTGGCTAGCTCACCGTTTAACCCGGGTTGTGGGCACGAGAGCTCCCAAAAAGCAGGTTAGCGGATCGTGTGTTACCACAGCATGGCTCCGTGCTGCAGTGACTCATGAGTAGCCCCCTGACGGGGAGGCTACAACAAGTCTCCCGGTGTCGGGAGGCTCCCCAGGATGCCCCCCACACTCTCACGGGTCATTCTGGGGCTTCCAGGGGCCGGGAGGCCCCCAAACCCCCCACCCCAACTTGCTCTGTGACGGATCCAGTAATCATCTGGGCGGCTGATCTGGCTGCCTGCTCGTCTGCAGGGAGAGCAGGTTAAACCCGTTCTCCTCACATAACCCATTTTGGCTCTACACACGGATCGTGTGTAGAGCCTTAATTTTTATATTGGAGACCCTTCTTACTCTTCAGAGTTCTTCAAGTACTTAGGCTGCTCTTTCCCCTCTTCTTTAAGATGACGTCAGAGGAAATAACCTTTGGGGAGAAAGGGGACTGCCAGGAAATCTAGTGGACAGCCCACATTGCCATTGTGCTGTATGCCCCATAGATTTCCATTCCCATCATCAGTTTATAGTCTGGGCCCATGGTTTCCGATTTGTTAAAATCTAAGTGCATTTTTTGTTCCTGTTTTATTTACCTTGGATACCATAAAGACACCACTGAAGAAGTGCTTTGACAGACCTCTAGCTTTGTAAGCACATCAGTGGCAAATGAAACTCTCTTCTCTCTAAACCGAGAGTACTTCAGTGCTACACTTTATGACTTGAATTGCTTGCGGAGTGGCTTGGGAGATATTTTGTATTTGCTTTGCTGGAAATCAGAAATACAAGGGGTAGGGGGAAAGGCAGCCTCAGTGTTACAAAATGGTTGTATTTAAATCTCTAGCTTCTTGGGGAATTAAAAACGCACCTCTCTGTTTAAGCTCTTCTACTGACTCAGTTTGTACACTTAGCAGAGTGTGGATCCTCTTCATGTTTCAAAGGACCCACCCTTCCACCTAACGTATAATTAATCTGCAGTGCAGACTTACAGTGTTTATTCAGAAGCAGGGGCATCATTGAGGGGTGACCCATGGAGCACAGGCCCCCAATGAATGGCTCAGAACCCTGAATCTCATCAGCCACCTCCCTCTTCCACGACCTCTTCCAGAAATGTGGAGGCACCTGCACAGAACATGGGAGAGAGCTCCTAGCCTCGCCTAGCTCTCTGCGGCTTCCACCTTCATAGGTGCTGTATCAAAAACATACATAATTATTCTTCTTATTCACATTCATGTGTTAGGAAACACTGCTTTAGACTAACTCCTGAGTATAGTACTATTGAGTAACTTGGTCTGGATGTTGGCCAATGGCTGCATTCACATATAACAGGGCACCGGAGTTGCAGGGACCTGCAGCTTCTTTACTGTTACTCCCTGAATGCATACAATTCCAGTCCTCTTCATTGTGTAACCTGAGGTTGGACTCTGGGGGATCTAATTTGAACACTCGGTTTGTCATGAGTTCCACTTCTCAAAACCAAAGGTTCAGGGAGACTCTGTTCCATCTGGATGTAGCACTGGAGGCTGCATTCAGCCAGACTGGAGTGGAGGGAGGAAGCTCCTCCCCCTCTCTCTCTGTGATGGGCTGTGTGTACTGTCCTTCAAGCAAGAATGAAGTCCACATTGCCAGTTCCCCCTCTTCTCTGCAGGGTGCTCTGTTGTCACCCAAATGTGGACATGAATGCGGGCAGGGGGAGTGGAACCACAGGTCCATTGGAGCCATGGTTTCCCATGATGTGCAAGTGAAGCCATTGTTCTGTTTTACAGAGATCAGGGTTCACATGGAGATCTGCCATGGATCAACTGTGCGAATACATCTCAAGAGTGTTTTATTTTAAGGTGTGTTTTCCGCCTGGGCAAAGTGACCTTGTTTTCTTGTTGGGTTTCATTGTGTGTTGCAAATATATCAAGAAAAGTTGGAGAGGCTGCTCTGCCTTAAAGAGCTGTGGAAACTATAGTTAGTTCAACTTCACTTTGGTCAGAATAATATGGCGGATGACTAATCTGGGAGACACGAATGTACAATAACTTGCTAAAGACCAGACGGTAATTCAGAACCAAATTCTCAATTGCTGGCTCAGCCACCAGAACTTCTGCTAAGTATTCATTTTTGTATGCATATGACCTCTAATGCTTCTGGTTATGGTTTTGTTTTGTTCTGCATTATGGATTATTTCCCCCCCTCTTAATGGAACTTGCCACTGTCATTATGCTACCTCCGAGTCCACTGAGTTCAATCGGTTGCTTAATGCACAGCCTGGAAGCTGGCTATGGCCATAAAAGGTTAGGGGCATTTGCAGTGTTACATGCTGAAGAGAGTTACTATCCTAAATCTCCAGGCAGCCAAAATGAATGGAAATGTTTCTGCAGTACTGGGAGCCTGCAAGGTGCTGAGCAAGCCAGCAAGGCCTAGAGGAGATTGTCCTGTGTAACAAAGACTGGGCTAGCTCAGACCTGAGAGAGTTTGCTGCCCAAACTCCATGCAATAGAGGTTGCTTCTACAAGAGTTTGAAGGCCAAGTTAGACAATGAAGCGCTTCTCACGATTAGTGAGAAGAGTTTCTTCTGGGTCTGCGGGGAGAGTGAGCTTAGCCTTCAGACAATCAGAAGGCAGCCCTGGGCAGCCAGATTGGCTGCCCACACGACTGCCGGCTCCATCACGGAAGCTGTATGAAGCCATACAGCCAGGAGATGAAGGCATGGGTCGAATCCATTGGCTGCTCTCCTGAATGTCTGAATTCGAACAGGAGAGTGAGGGGAGGGAGGTCCAATGCAAGACTGCAGAGCAGTCGGGGAGCTGGCTATGCGGGCCCCCTTCTTGACAGAAGGACAGCCCACACAGCCAATCAAGCTGGAGTTGAGGGAGGAGCTTCCTTCCTCAACTCCGGTTCCAAGGCCAGCAGCCTACAGTTCTGAATTCAGACATACCACAGGCTACTGGGAACTTTGGGTTGAGGCGATGAAACTTCATTCAACCCTCGGTTTTAGATTGGAATCCCAGTCATGAACTCTCGGTTTCATTAACCCGCCTGACTGTAGTTCTCCACATTCAGATGTAAGGACCACCGAACTGTAGGCCTTTTCAACTGTGGCTCTGCATTACGTGTGAATACATCCATGTCCTTTCTCTTGCTGTTGCTCTCCTATAGCTAGTTGAATGCCTCCTCCCTCTGGATCTGGAGTTAGCCCATTGTCATCAAATCTAGTAGCCATTGATAGATCTACCCAGAGTGCACCTAGGTAATTTTGGAACCTGGACCTAATGGCCTTTGGAGGGCCCCCCTCCCCTTCAAATTAAGCATCATCATACTTGCCTGGGCAACCACACCTCCCAGGACAGACTAAGTAGGATTTGGGGGGCCCCAGGGGCTGTGGAGGCCATGGACTTCGGCCACGAAGTCCGGGGGTAAGAGGTCCTCTGGATCTACCCAATGCTTGTAGTAGGAACTGTAGGCCACACCTTCCAGGTTGCTTGACTCATTTGCAGGTGTATCCCTATTGGGTGCCCCGAAAATATCTCTTTGAATTCCCACCTTACTGAAGAAAATTCCAGGGAGAAAAGGGCAATGGAACTTTCCTCCACTGGATGGTTTATAAATGGATCTGAACATGCCTTCTCTCTTTTGTTATGGCTGTGGCTGCCATTGCTACCAGTATTTTATTTATTTTTGGGACGTATTTCTTTTTGAAAGGAGACCCTGAAGCAGCAAACAAAAAATCGTAAAACAGCAATCAGAACATAATAAAAATATACAACAGACACCAAATAAAAGAACATCGGCATCATAAAATTGTAAATAATAGACTGACATCAAAAAACCATATCTTGTAAAAACAAACAGCGTTTAGGGTACATTAGCCAGAGTCAAGCAGGTTTCAGTCCCCACCAAAGAAATGAACTTTTGCTGAGTTGTCACCCTGTTTGTTTGCCACTACAACATCTACTAGTATGGTGACCACTGCTCATATTGGAATGGTCCAGCCATAGTTATGCACTTGTCCACAAAATCTTACTGATGTAAGTGAAAATCTTCATTCTTCCTCACTGTAATCAATAGGACTGACAAGTGTTTTACTTTGGATGCCTATTAGGTCTGTGCATGGCCTGAAATGTCACATCCCAATAGTTTCGGATCGTATTGACCCAACATGACCCAACAGTGACAGTGTTGGGAGGACTGCCCTTCTTGACAGTCTGCATCAGATCAGAAATCCTTGCCCTGCCCTCTCATCCTCTTCCTCCCCCTTCTTTACCGGCGACCAGCTGGGGACAGGAGACAGGCTGCTTCATTTCCTCTTCACTCTGGAGGGAGCACTCAAACAGCTATATTGCATCCTTCAACTTCTGGGATTTGTCATTTTTTCTGAGGCTGCAGCCATGGCTGCCGAATGGGAGGCGATCTGTCTTCTCCCCTGACCTGGTCCCAGGTAATGGAAGGAAAGGAAGAGAGAGTGGGGCAGGGAAGAAGGTTCTGACAGGAACATAGGAAGCCATCTTGGCCCCACGTGACACTCATCCTATGAGCAGGGCAGTGCAGATTCTAGTTAGGAACACAGGAAGCTACCATCAGACCATTGGTCCATCTAACTCAGTATTGTCTACATTGACCAGCAGTGACTCTCCAGGATTTCAGGCAGGGGTCTTCCCAACCCTACCAGGAGATGCCAGGGATTGAACTTGGGCTCTTCTGCATACAAAGCAGGTACTCTTCACTGAGTGGCCCACAACCACCCCAGGCACTACTGGCTGCTCAGTGGTACAGCCTGATGATGTCAGGCTGGAGGAGGTTGGCCAAGCCAAGCCTTCTGAGCCAAGGCTGCAGGAATAGCAGTCGAGGGAGGCCAGGAACATGAGGCGTGGGGTGGAGACAGAAAGGGAGGACCAGATAGGTACAGGTGGGGTTAGTCAAGAGCAGAGGGATTTCATGGAAGTGATAAAGGATTGAGTTAGAACAGGCCTACTCAGCTTTGGCCCCTCAGCTGCTTTTGGACTAGAACTCCCATAATTCCCAGCCACAGTGGCCAATAGCCAGGGATTATGGGAGTTGTGGGCCAACATCTGCAGGAGGGCTGACGCTGAGAAGCCCTAGGGTAGAAGGAGGGGTGGGGTTTGCAAAGGACGGGGGGTTGCTCCTCTGTAATGGCAGCACTGGGAAGGGATGGAGGGAAGGGCACAGAAGGGGCAAACTGTATTTATGGGTGGGCAAGCTGTGTCCCACATATTAGATTTCCGAAAGAGAAATCGGGGGGGGGGGGGCAGATGGGGGCAAACCCAAGAGGGGGTGCTTGCCTCTGGAGTCACCCTTGCTTCTCTGTATTTAAGAACATCAGTGGCCAGTGATGAGGCAGACTGGCCAGAGAGCAAGCCTGGGTCCTCCATAGGGAAGCCAGGCCAAAGGAGGAAACACAGTCCAGGCGGAGGAGGAAGAGAGTGAAAGTAGCTCCCTCCCCTGAGGCCTTGCTGGAGAAAAGGTGAGCTAGGAAGTTCAAGAGTCAGTATGGCTGCTCCGACCACTTTTACAACAATTACTATGACTACCAATATTACTATGACCAACAATTACTATGACCAACAATAATGGATGGTCCCTTTATTGCTGAAACCATTGCTGAAATAACTAGAACAACTACCGCAATTATCAATAGAAATTTTAGTACTATAGCACTACTAACTGTTCCTGTGATGACTACTCTGATTGCTACTTAGCAGCTTTTGAGCACAAAACACTTTCCTGAATGCCGCACATGGAACAATAAAGCCACAATGCTGGAAGGAACAAGCCAGCTGCATGACCAATTCCCCACCCTACAATACAGTGTTTTATACCCCAATTGGTCTAGAACACAGCAGCAAGACTAGTCTGATGGAAGGCTTTCTGATCCTGTTTTGTCTATCTATTGATAGACTGATACTCTAGGACACTCCCGCTTTCTTTGTTCTCTCTATTTCTTTCTTCTTCCTAAGAACATAAGAACAACCCTGCTGGATCAGTCCCAAGGCTCATCCAGTTCAGCATCCTGTTTCATACATTGGCTTACCAGAAAACTCTGGGGAGCCCCCAACGGCCCCAGGCAAGAGGTGAGAGCATGCCCTCTCTCCTGCTGTTGCTCCCCGGCAACTGGTATTGAGAGGCATCATGCCTTTGAGGCTGGAGGTGGCCTATAGCCCTCTGACTAATAGCCATTGATAGACCTCTCCTCTGTGAATTTGTCAAAGCCCTCTTGAAAGCCATCCAAGCTGGTAGCTATCCCATGGCAAGGAATTCCACCCCATGACAAGGAATTCCATAGATTAATTATACGCTGTGTAAAAAAAGTGCTTCCTCTTGTTGGTCCTTAATTTCCCAACCTTCAGTTTCATGGGATAGCCCCTAGTTCTAGGGCTGTGAGAGAGGGAGAAAAGTTTCTCTCTGTCCACTCTCTCCACTCCATGCATAATTTTATACAGCTCTATCATGTCTCCCCCTAGTTGCCTCTTTTCCAAGGTAAAGAGCCCCAGATGCTGTAGCCTTGCCTCATAAGGAAGGTGCTCCAGGCCCCTGATCATCTTGGTTGCCCTCTTCTGCACCTTTTCCAGTCCTACAATATCCTGCACCATGAGGTACTGCATTTACCTGAATTCAAGACTACTCTCGCCCCCGTGCCCCCCACCAACCAGTTATTTGATTTAGGAATTGGCTGACTTATATCCAGAGTCTTCTTCATTTTGGGTAATTACTGGTATAATCTGTATTTTAAACTGTATTTTTAAAGGGGGTCGTCTTAAATTCAGAGAAATCTTCTATTTCGGTAAGTATGGTAGCTAGCACCTGGTGCAGGGCTTTCTATCTAAGTTTGTAACTTCCTAAAATAAACCTTGACTTGTTTTAGCCCTTAAGCAATTGTCTCTAGATCTCCTCCCTCAGTTCTGCTCTCTTCAGACTGGGTTTCTCTGCTAAATAAGGGCTTGATTCAAATTCTACCCTACAGTTAGTTCATTTGCCTCATTAATGCCGCTTGTTGGACATTTTCAGACTTCTTCAGAAAATGGGCCAGATTTCTCTTGGGAAATAATAGGCTTGCTCTCCCAACCCTAAAGAAGGTGAACACCCAGCCAGGGTAGGAGAGCTGTGCACAAACCCAAACAGTGATGGTGTAAACCCAAACGTCAAGGTAAGAGGAAGGAAGAGTGATTGTGTGGGAGGCAGGAGCTGGGTAGGATGGCTTTGGCCCACCCACATTCTGTCCCCAGCATTTTATTGAGGGTGGATGAAAAACTGTCCTACCCAGCTCCCGCCTCCCCCACGATCACCTCCCCTCCTCCTCCTTCAATATGTGTGGGCGTAGAACAATGCATTGAAGCCTTGTCCCTCCTCCAATCTGTGGGAAACCTGTTCAGCTCAATGCCTCATTGGTCTTTTGATATTTCAGCTGTAGACAGACGTGCAAAGAAAGCAGAACTTGAGCAAGGAGGACATTTGTTGGTTTGCTGTGGATGAGCCCAGCTTCTTCCCACTTTCACTCCTGTCCCCGTAAATTAGAGGTGTGCACAAGCTGGGTCAGAGTGAACCAATTTGCCTTGAATTGGGCCAGTTCTATGGTTCATCACAGACCAAATCAGAGGCGGTCCGCTCCGTCATCAAACCGAACCAAGCCCCGGTCTGAGGCAAATCTGGTTGAACCCGTTCGGCAGTTTGAGGGGGCTATGCTTGTAAAGGGGAATCCAGTGGGGCTTCCCCTTTACAAGCAAAGGGGTGGGGGGATCCTTAAAAAGGCTCCTAAGGAGCCTTACCAGTTTGTCGGCAGCCATACCGCCGGTCCTAGAAGGCCCCCGACACTCCCCCAGCAGCCCGCCCATGCACTGCGGTTCTGACATGGACTGGCCTCTGTGCATGCGCAGAGACCAGTCCATGTTGGACCAGTCATGCTCTTTAGAAGCCTTTTAGAACTCTCAAACCCAGTCAAACTGGTTTGACTCGGTTCAACCAATCAGACCATATCGGCGGTCAGTCCAATTCGACAGGTTCACAGACAGGTGTTTCGGTTCAAATTTGGCTCCAATTCAGACTTAACCTAAATAAACGGTTCCGTGCACACCCCTACAGTACAGGTTCCTGGTTCTAAAGAGAAAGCTGATGGAAGCATGGGATGGGGGACATGTCCAGCAGGCTGCCCCTCATTTGGTCTTTGAGCTTTGGTGCCTTTTCCATCCTTTTTTGTGCTTTAAAACAGGTCAGGGATGGTTTCCTGGTGGACAGAAGGGCCAGCCAATCATCATGGTGTACAGCCTTGCTCTGAGAAGAAAAGAAGTTCCTTTATGACTGGCACAATCAGCATTTCTGTTTTCTCCTGGAACAAAAATAAGTGTTTCTCCTAAGCCCAGTCCTGGATAGAAGGGTATAAACAAGTCACATTGAGTGTGCTTTCACAATGAGTTCCCCTCTGAATTTCTGAACATCAGCCCTGTTTTGCTAAGCACTTCAATGTTCAAGCCTATCTTTGTCATCTTGAGGTCTGGAAACCTATAACATGGAGGTGTCATGTTCTACTTGGTCTGGGACTCTGAACGTTGCTGCCCCTTCTGGCAGCTTGCTGCACTGCAGCAAGTTTTCAAGCATTTGGGACTTAGGCAAGCCCCACCATGTGAGGTCAATCATTCTCTTCTCTTGATGCAGGAGGAGTATAAGAAGCTTCTTTGAGAAAGGCCCTGCCTAAGTCTCAAGATCTCCTTGTTTTTCATGTGGGCTTGCTTGGTTATTCATGGATTTGTCTTCTAGGCTTCTTTGGCATGTTCCTGACTTCTGGGTGCCAGTTTTGTCTTGGCTCTTCCAGTCCTGGCTTTGAGTCTTGTGCCACCTAGTGGCCATGACTCATGGCTCAGCCCTGACGTGAGGTGCTCAGGATGTTAAATTCTGTAAAGGTAAAGTTGTGCCGTCAAGTCGGTGTGGACTCCTGGCGACCACAGAGCCCTGTGGTTGTCTTTGGTAGAATACAGGAGGGGGTTACCATTGCCATCTCCCATGCAGTATGAGATGATGCTTTTCAGCATCTTCCTATATGCCTTTCAGCATCTGTACCCAGTATCAAATTCCATGCTTGTGCAATGTAATCATGGGAGAAAAGCTGGTCTTGTAGTAGCAGGCATGCATTGTCCCCTTTGCTAAGCAGAGTAGGTCCTGGTTTGCATTTGGATGGGTGACTACCTGTGAGTGCAGTCTACTGTAAGACAATCCCCTTAGGAGATGGGTCCATAGCTTAGTGGTAGAACATCTGCTTATATGCAGAAGGTTTCAGCTTGAGTCTCTGGTATCTCCAGGTAAGGGTGGGAGAGACTTCTGCCTGAAACCTTGAAGAGCCACTGCCAGTCAGTGTAGATGGTCTTGAGCTAGATGGAGCAATGGTCTGACTCAGTATAAGGCAGCTTCCTACGTTCTTAGCTAGAATCTACACTGCCTTGATCATAGGATGAGTGTCAGTCCGGATTTCTCCAATCATGTCTACAGATGCCATTGTATTTTGCAAGTTGCGGAAAAATATGCAGGTATGTCAAGTGCTTAAATAGCTCAAGATGAAGGGCTAAGTTACTGTCAGGCCAAAAGCGAGCTCAGAAACAGACTCTTGGGGAAAGGTGTCAGACTTGACAGCCCCAAATTAGAAATAATTATGTAAATCTTGGCTCCAACCCAGAGAATCACATGAATTGCCAAGGTTGTTAAGTATGGTCACATACTTCTGCAAATTAATTCGATCTCCTGTCACAGATTACAGCTCCCTTATGAAGCTACTAAAAGAAAAGGGTGTTGCACTCCATAAGAAGCTGGGCTAAACTGGCCTTTCCCCCCCATGAATGAAAAAAAAGCATATGGTGGGCAATGTGTTCCATTCCAAATTTCTGAGTATTTTGCCAGGTGATAGAAGGATCTGTGATTTATAATATCCAAAAGGTAATGTGGAGCTACATTCAACATCTGGGCCCAACTGTATGAGGGCATATCTACACTACAGACTTAATCTATCTGTAGTCATTCACTGCCTCTTCCCAGAGAACAGTCATTCCCTCTCCTCAGAGAACCCTGGGAACTGTAGTTTTGTGAGGAAGGCTAGGGATCTCTTACAGAGAATGCTCAGCATCCTCACAAAACCGCAATGCCCAGGATTCTTTGGGGGAAGCCACAACACAGTTTAAGTAACATTTGTGGCCGGAACTCAAAGCTTGTTGAACATGAAATAATCTCTATGTTTATTTCTCTAAGACATACCTGTGGCTAATCGCATGTGTGACAGCTCTCCAGAGAGTTCGCAAGCAGCTGCCGATTAGCCACGGGGACGGGGGAGAAAATGGCAGCAGGTGGAAGGAGATGGCGGAGGAGGGGAAGTGACAGCCATGGAGGGCAAGTGGCCAGCCAGCCACGAAGGGCAAGCAGCGGCCAGGCTGGCCGGCCACGGAGGGAGAATGAGCTGGTGGGGGGAAGAACGAACTGGGGCTGGGTGGGGGTGGGGGGAGAACGAAATGGGGCTGGAGGGGGAGACAGGGAGAACTAGGGGCATAGATGCTCTGTGCCAGGTCAGCTACTAATATAGAACATGTGATATCTATAATAAAATAAGTAAAGTGTGCCATCGAGTCGATGTCGACTTGAGCTGCCTCCTTTGGAGCCCCCTTGCTCGTTAGGACGAGCTGCTATTGCTTCTAAGTAAATTCATTCTGGTGTCTTAATTTTATTCATTTATTATTTATAGAACACTTGTATTACTTTATTCAAAGCTGTATACAGGTGGATCTCGCTATATGCAGTGCCACTATTCACAGTTCCGCATATCCACCGGTTTGTAAATAGCATATGCGGGTATAGAAAGGATTAATACCTGCATATCCATGGTTCCTAGGTGTCTGGAAGTTACCTCCAAAGTAATTTATTGTTACGATATAGATACAAAGTTATACCTTCGGTCCGTCTATGATTGTCTACATTGACTGGCAGTGACTTTCCAGGGTTTCAGAAAGATATTTCGCAGTCCTTCCAGGAAATGCCCCAGATTGAACTTGGGTCCTTTTGCGTTTACCACTGAGCTACAGTCCCTCTTGAACCTGGCCTCAAGCAGCAACCAAGGAGAGGAGACATCAGAGAGCTCTGGAAAGTCAGATACTGACCCAGTAGCTAGGATCCTTCATGGGGGCTGCTGGAACCCTTTCAGGCTGGAACCACCGCAGTGAGGAGCAAGGACACAATGGGTAGCTAAGTCTCCATACTGACATGTCTGCAGGCCACACCCCTGGGTGTCTTGTGTTCAGCAAAGGGCAGTGATGAACATGGGGAGAGTTCTTTTAACATGCATGGAGGCAGCTGCCCCAGGTGGGCAACTGCTGAATGTGCCAGTGGCTCATTGGCAATGGGATGTGGTTAGCTGGCATAGTCCTGTTCCCCACTCCATGCATTCAACACACAGAAGAAGGCAATACTGCAGCGGGGAGTGATGGGAATTGTCATCCAACCACAGCTGAAGAACCTCAGGCTGGCCACCCTGGACTAGTACCAAGAAGAACAATATGTTTTTATTTCTCAGCATTGCTCTGTATCGCATTGACCTGAATAGAAGATGATTTATGCCATCTAATGGTACAGCGGGGGAGTAACTTGCCTAGGGAGAAAGAGGTTGCTGGCTTGAATCCCTGCTGGTAAATTTCCCAGACTATGGGAAACACTGATATTGGGCAGCAGCAATATAGGAAGATGCTGAAAGGCATCATCTCATACTGCGTAGGAGATGGCAATGGTAAACCTGCCTGTATTCTATCAAAGACAACCACAGGGCTCTGTGGGTGCCTGGAGTAGACACTGACTCGACGGCACAACTCTACCTTTAAAAATATGTGCTAAATACAGGTTAAAGTACTTACCCCAAAGAAAGAGGACACTGAATTTAAGATGACCTCCCAATTTCTAACATCAAAGAACTGGGGCGGGGGGGGGGGCGGAAACTAGTTTTGGATTCAGGTAAATAAAGTACTCAGGTAAATGCATGGTGCTTCCAAGTCCAAAAGAGACTGAACGTTTCTTCCCGAGAAAGCCTTTGACCCTTTTCATCATGGTAAGCAAAGCAGATCAGCTCACGCCTTCTCAAACTCCCACCCAGTGGGACGTTCAGAGTTAAAGGCCCTAATTGACCGCTGTATGTCAGCAATGCTGAGCTTCCAAGCAGAGACCAATCGAGTGCTCTCATCTATGTCATCTGCTTCTCCGAGGATGCTCCTTAGAAGTGGCAGACTTAAACATCAGGTAGTACCTCTGTTCCTCTCCAGATCAATTGCACAAGCAAGTAGTCCTGTTGAGCTAGCTGAAAGGCAATAAGTGCTGGAAAGAGAGGTCGCAGCTCTAAGATGAAATGGCATATATCTATCCAATGAAGACTGAAAAGGCTCACTCGAAAATGACTTTTGTTAAAATCTTCTTGAGGAAGCACACAACTTAGTTAAGCCAATTTGGCGGACACTTAGCATGAGGAGAGCAGTGAACAGGACTTCTGTGCATTTGAACAGAAATATAAAAACAATGGAGCTTCTATCAAATTGTAAACTGTCCTGAGATTTTGTATAGGGCACTATAAAATATGGTGAATAAATGAAATAAATATATGTTCCACTCTTCCTCCAAGGAGCCCGGAGCAGGTTATGTTTATCCTCACAACAACTTGTGAGGTAGGCTAGGCTGAGAGAGAAGGGGCTGGCCCAGAGTCACCCAGTGAGTTTTGTGGTTGAATAGGGACTCAGGTCTCCTTAGTCCGGAAACAGCAAAAGAACCTATGGATATTTGATTCAGTATTAACAAATAGGGATGTGCAAATCGATTTGGGTACAAAATGATTTGTATCCAAATCTACCTGTTTTGGGTGATTTGTGGACAAAACAAATCACCCCTATGCTAGCTGACCAGATTTGGGTCCAAAACAAATGGCCCAGATTTTGGACCTGAACAATTTGTAAATTCAGACCTCCATTTTGTGGCAATCTCTCTTGCTGTCTCCATTTTGTGTCAGGAAACATTTTTTAAAATCTTGCCCTCCAAAGTTTCAGATTGGTGACTTACAGTGTGCAATGATTGGTTGGCAATCCTCCCCCTCAGTTCTGGATTGGCTCGTTTCTATTCAAATCTTGTGTTGCTAGGGGTTGTCTAGGGGAAGGGTCAAAGAAGGGACAAGGGTAGGGGGAGTTTGAAGGAGGGATTTTCAAATGTACTTAAGGAGGCAGCCAGCCACCTTTCTGCCTCGTGGGAGGAGAGAGAGAGAGAGAGAAACTTTGCTTTGCTTTGCCTTGCCTTGCCTTGCCTTCTTGCCTTGCCTGGAGTGGATGCTCTGCTTTTTGTTCCTGCTTTCCTGATTGAGGAAAAGAGAAAATAATTTTTTTCCACCCCCTTCCTGCTGCTGAGAGAATCGATGCCAGTGCCTGCTGTCTGTGCGCATCAATTTGGGTACAAAACAATTTTGAATCAATACAATACAACGAATATTTATATAGCACTTTTCAACCAAAGTTCCCAAAGTGGTATAAATAAATAAATAAATAAATAAATAAATAAATAAATAAATAAATAAATAAATAAAATGGCTCCCTGTCCCCAAAGGGCTCACAACCTAAAAAGAAACAAAAGAAAGACACCAGCAACAGCCACTAGAGGGATTCTGTGCTGGGGTTGGATAGGGCCAGCTGTTCTCCCCTGCTAAATAAAGAGAATCACCACTTTTAAAAGGAGCCTCTTTGCTCAGTTAGCAGGGGATTCAGATTGGTACTCGAATCTACCTGTTTCGGGAGATTTGTGGACAAAACAAATTGCCTCTGTGCTAGCTAGCCAGATTTGGACCCAAAACAAATTGGGGGTGATTCGATTTTGGTACAAATTGAATAGAAAAGTTTGATTCGTGCACATCCCTATTAACAAAGAAAAGTCCAAGGGGAATCCAAAGTGAAAATTTATTAATATGATTGGATTTTGGGATTGTATAGATAATAAATAATATGACATACAATTAATAAAAGCAATTCCTAAATACATATAGAAACAGTCTTTAGAAAATAATTAAAAATAATATCAAGATGTATAGACAAAAATATGTATTCAGAGTCATAAAAGTCCTTATAAGGCATCCATTTAGAGTTTTGCCAGTGGCCAAGTTCTATTTGGAAGGGGAATGACTCTTCTGTTTGGTACAACTGTAAATTTGGTACAGTTCGGTAGAAAAGGGAATTTGGGAAGCTACAGTTCAAGAAACAAAAAGTGCCTTTAATAAATGATCTAATCTTGCCCTCGTTGCCAGGTAAACTCATTCCCAGTTTTCAGGACAGGCTGGCAAGTGTCCAGTATTGTGACAATTTAATTGCTTTTCATTCATTTCCTTGCATGCTATGATTTAATTTAACAATATTGAAATCATCCTTCGCTTGTCTCAAATAATATTGTGCTCCAGATATGAAATAGTTTGATGAAAGTGTTCATTTGACTTCTTCCGTTCTTATTTTCCCCAGCCCCCTGACTCCGACCCTAATTATTCTCCCTTGCCCTACATTTAATGGGGTTGTCCTGTAGTTTCCTCCATGGAAACCACCATGTCCCAATTTTTACAACTAAAGAACTGCATTCCCCATATGCACCTTTCCAAAATGTTAAGAGCTGCAATTGGGACTCTTCCCCCTGTTCTCCTATGATCAGACGTTAGGTAGGTGGTTGCTGGAGAGGGGGCCTTCTCTGTGTTGGCACCTCAACTCCATACCCTCGGAAGTCTGCCCAACCATCATAGTTATCTTTCAGCTATCTTTCAGATCCTGGGGCCCAGAGTAAGGTCTGGCACACGATAAAGCCACCTTGCTGAAGCTAAGCAGGTCTTGGTGTGGTCAGTGCCTTGCAGACCAATGTATTCAGCCTTGAGGGTTGGGGCTGTAGCTCTGTGACGGAGCATCTACTTTGCGTGCAGAAGGTCCCAGATTCAATCCCTGGCATCTCCAGATAGGACCGGGAAAGACTCCTGCCTGAAAATATGAAGTCAGTGTAGACAATACTGAGCTGGATGGACCGACTCAGTATAAGGCCATTTCCTATGTTCCTGCTTCCATGTTCCTCCTTGTGGAGCTGTTGGTTTTATTCCATGCTGCTGGTTTAGTATATGTGTTGCATTACAGCTACTGTGTATTGTTTGCATAACTGGACAGAAAACTGCCTTATGGGAGTCCATGAATGGAAAGGTGGGACAGAGGACCATGCCCTCCCATATGAGCCTGCCAACTGCTGACGCCACCATCATCAGGGACTCTGCTTTGTCTTCTGCTGCAAGCTGTGCTGTGGCTGAAGCATGGTATGATGGAGCAGGCGCGTAGCTTTAAAGGAGTGGGGGAAGGAACAAATGTCCCTGGTCCGCCACTGCCCACAGGGTTTCTGGAGACCACCAGAAGCTCAGCCTCCCGCCCTCATCCCCATGCTTTGTCTCTTAGGTTGCCCAAACACCAGGCACCCAATGTTGCCAAGCAGCGCCACCATTGCCCCTCCTGCCACCACCAGCCACGGGGCCTGTTGTCCCTCCATAGCCCCCTGCGGCAGTCTGTTTGCCAGCCCCCACTGCCACCAGCCCAACCCTCTTGTCTAGCCATGATGTGGTCCAATAATGTGATGGTGACGGCTCATGCCAGTGTGGTATCATCATTAGACTGCAACAAGGTCTAGCATGACAAAGGGAAGCCAGGAGGAGTGTGAGTGGCAGGCGAGTGGCCAATGAGTGGTTGGTGGTGGTGGAAGCAGCAGCCCCAGTGATGGGGCCACCTCAGATCTCATCCAGGGGCTGTCCCAAATCATGTCTGCAGGCAGGCCTCTTCATCACCCTGCTAGGTGTGTGCACAAAACTGATTTGCCTGGTTCGGTTCAAGTCCGGACTCGAACCAGACCGGGCATCTTTGGTTTTGGCACCCCAGACTAGAATCCCTGTTTGGCTCGAGTTCGAGCTGGTCTGGGGTTCTGATTGCTAAAAAATAATGTTTTTTAATAACTCACTGCTGGGTCCGGGTTGTAATGCTGGTCTCTGGGGGTGGGAGTGCTGCCACGGCTGCAGGAGGGTCTCAGAATCTTCCCCTTGCTCCTTTTTGGGCCGGTTTAGCCCATTTATGAGCCTTCCAAGCCCTCTGTCTGCTTGCCATTTTGAAGGTTGCTGAGCATGCACACTGGCCATTCGCGTGACACTGTGACTAAGCCTTCTTGGTGGGAATACAGGAAGCTGCCTTATACTGAGTCAGACCATTGGTCCATCTAGGCTAGCTCAGTATTTTCTACATAGACTGGCAGCAGCAGCTTCTCCAGGGTTGCAGGCAGGAGTCTCTCTCAGCCCTAGCTTGGAGATTAGAGGGAGGGAAGGGAACTTGTAACCTTCTGCATGGAAGTAGGGATGTACGAACTGGTTCGAATCTGAACCAGGGTGGTTCGGAGGTTCGTATTCGAACCGAACCAGCCGTCAGGTTCGGGCTGCAGGTTCGAATTCAAACCAAACCGGGGGTGGTTTGATTCAAACCAGTTTGGACAGGTTCGGACTGGTTTGGACACCCAAAAATTGGCAGGATGGTAGCTGGCACCCAGGGGTACCTGTCACCCAAACCCCAAAGCAATCGGACACTCGTACGATCTTTTATGAATTTTTGAAAATTATTATTATTTTTTCTCATAGGATATAATGGGACTTGAACCAGGCCATTATTCCTTATTGTGGAGCACCCATGGGTGCCAACAACCATGCAAACCCTGAAGCAATCAGACACCCCTATGATTTTTTATGAATATTTGAAATATTTTTAATTATTTTTCTCATTGAGTATAATGGGACCCAAACCAGTCCACATCCCCTATTGTGGAGCACCTAGGGGCACAGAAGCAGGGTGGGTGGTAGACAGACAGGGGTGCCTACCACCCAAAAAATCCCAAGGCAATTGGACACTCCTCTGATTATTGGTGAATTGTTAAAGTATTTTTGAATTCCTCATAGAGAATAATTAGGATTGCAGCAAATGTATAGTTTCACGTCGGGGGGGAAAGGGGTGTTGTAGAGTGTAGTGTGGTGGGTGGTAGTTCCTAGGGTTGGCAAGGAAGCTATCAGAATTATTTGAAAAGAATTGGGCAAAGGGATGCTTTTTAAGTAATTTTTGAAGTTTACGCATCTTTAAGGTTTTTCTCCATAAAGAAGCATGGAGGTGTCAGCAAATGTATAGCTTCACGTCGGGGGCAAAGGGGTGGCCTAGAGCAGTGTGGGGTTGGTGGTAGTGCCAGGTAGGGGCAAGGAAGCTACCTGAATTTTTTCAAAGGATTTGGGCAGAGGGCTGATTTTTGGTGAATTGTTGAAGTTTACGCGTCTTTAAGGTTTTTCCTCATAAGGTATATGGAGCTTTCAGCAGCCCCGTAAGTGCACATGGGGGGTGCTGGGGTGGCCCAGAGCGAGTGGTGGTATAGTGCACATAGGGTGCCAACCACCCCCATGGGTTTCTAACCCATGGGGTACAGGGTTCTGTTGTTTCTGAGGTATTGAGTGTGGATTCTATGATAGCAAATGAGATTTTCAATGAGACACCATGAATCCACTCTAATATGCTATCATAGAATCCACACTCAGTACCTCAGAAACAACAATTCATGCTTGCTACCACAAGACCAGCTCTCCTCCGTAGTGATTTCTAGACTGTCGAACTCCCTTCCTGCTGAGGCTTGCATGGCCCTAAAGCCAGAGATTTTCTGGTGCAGTGTTAAAGGCAAAATGTGCCGTCAAGTCGATGTCGACTCCTGGCAACCACAGAGCCCTGTGGTTGTCTTTGGTAGAATACAGGAGGGGTTTACCATTGCCTCCTCCTGCGCAGTATGAGATGATGTCTTTCATTATCTTCCCATATCGCTGACCTTTTCTATTCATTCCAGTACAGGTGCTGGCATTATGCTCAGCCTTCTGGCACTCAAACGCTCCATTCTGGAGCTGCTGCGGAATCCCAAGCCTTTTTTTAGAAGTCTCTCTTGCAGTTACCAGTTGGTGTTTTTTAAAAATACAGACACCTGGCAATCTAAATTGGCCATCCTCTTGGTAAGGATTAAGGCAGAGTGGCATGAATTGCTTTTCTGTAATCCTGCTATATGCAGAACTGGGTGCCTGCCACAATTTCTGTTGCCGTTCTGATACAGAAGGAATAACACATACAATATAACCCCTTAAACCTTCTATGCTCTCATCACCTTGATTATTAGTGGCCTTACAGTGCAATCCTCTGACCCTTTACCTGGGAGTAAGCACCACTGAACAGGACTTTATTTCAAGTAAACATGCATAGGATGGGGCTTCCCGGGAGTCTGTTTTAATTGTACTCTCTCTCTTTTTTTGATTTGCATTATATTTATTTTTCTTTTGTATGGCACCTTAGGAGTATGTTGTAAAGGAATGTGACTTATACATGATCTTCTAATAAGAAAGCACAGATATACAGGTATAGGATGAAAAGTGGGCTCAGTACATAGGCTGGATCTAAAGGATACAAATACAACGGATATTTATATACCATTTTTCAAACAAAGTTTCCAAAATGGTTTATATAGAGAAATAATAAATAAGATGGATCCCTGTCCCCAAAGAGCTCACAATCTAAGAAAGAAACATAAGACAGACAGCAGCAACAGCCATTGGAGGGATGCTGGGCAGGGGATGGATAGGGCCGGTTGCTCTCTCCCTGCTAAATAAAGAGGATCACCACTTTAAAAAGGTGCCTCTTTTTAATGTTATAGGAGAGCTGGTGTGAGATTATTATTATTATTTATTATTATTTACATTTTATATCCCACTCTTCCTCCAAGGAGCCCAAAGCGGTGTACTACATACTAGGGTTGTGCGTTTTGTTTGTTTTTCTGTTTTGTTTTTAGCCCGAATCCGAAACACCCCCATTTTGTTCTTTGTTCGAAATCAGCCAATCCATAACACCCCAATTTTGTTCTTTGTTCGAAATTGCAAAATCCGAATCTGAAACGTTTTGGATTTTTAAAAATGGCCCCAGGGGAAAACTAGTGGGTGGGGGTGGTGGTGCCCAATGGGTGGAAACTACCACCCAAATTTCAGAAGAATTGGGTAAAGAGCTGGTTTTTGGTGAATTTTTGAAGTATAGGATTTTTCCCATAGGGAAGAATGAAGGTTTCAGCAAAAGTATAGGTTCATGTTGGGGGGAAGGGGTGGCCCAGAGCAGAGTAGGGTGGGTGGTAGTGCCCAGTGGGGGCAAGGAAGCTGCCAGAATTATTTCAAAGGAATAGGGCAGAGGGCTGATTTTTAAAGATGCAATGGAGTTGCATGTCTGTAAAGTTCTTCCCCATAGGGAATGATGGACCTCCATAATTCCTGCCCCATATCTGCACCCTGGTGCCACCAGGGTGGCCCAGAGCAAGTGGCGGTGTAGAGCACATAGGGTGCCAACCACCCCCATGGGTTGCTAACCCATGGGGTACTGGGTTCTGTTGTTTCTGAGATGTTCTGAGTGTAGATTCAGATTCTCTGGTAGCATATGAGAGTGGATTCATGGTTTGTCATTGAAAATCTCATATGCTACCAGAGAATCTACACTCAGAACACCTCAGAAACAACAAAACCCAGCCCCCCATGGGTTAGCAACCCATGGGGGTGGTTGGCACCCTATGTGCACTACACCACCACTTGCTCCTGGCTACCCCAGTGTCCCCCAGGTGGAGTTATGGGTCTTCTGAAACCTCCTTTATTCCCTAGGGGGAAAAAACTTTAAAGAAGCGTAAACTTCAACAATTCCTAAGAAATCAGCCCTTTGCCCTATTCCTTTGGAATCTGGGTTGTGGCAGGCACCCCTTGGGGCACTGCCATCCAACCCACTGTTTTGCCCCTCAGGCCCCCTTTCTGCCCCGAATCTGCCCCAAAGACATGTCAACTTCAGAAAATCTTTAAAAATCAGCCCCTTTCCCAATTCCTTTGGAATCTGTGTGGCAGCAGACACCCATTGGGGCACTACCACCTGAACCACTCTTCTGCCCCCAAAGCCCCCTTTCTGCCTCGAATCCACCCCAAATAACATCAACATCACACATCAACAACAGCAGAGCTTTGGAAAATATCAGGCAGATTTCCAAAGGTCATGCACATCCACATCCCCCCTGACCGAAATGCAATCGATCTACACATAACAGTGTGAAACAACAACAATGAAATGTACACTGCCCCACTGGCCAATGAGGGTAAATGCACACTGCCCCCCTAGCCAATTAGGGTAAAATTTACTCTTAAATTTGCTTAAAAGGAATAAGGAGGCAATTGCCAGCAGATCAGCCCATGCTTTCGCTGGCCAATCTGCAGGATGGAAGGGCTGGAAATTCAAACAGAAGGGCTGGAAATTCAAAACTCAAAATGGAGACTGAAGGAGAAAGACTTTTTGAGATTGCAAAATGGAGTTCCAAAACAGCCGAAACTACAAAACGTTTTGTATCTGAAACAGGGATGTTTTGTTTTGGCTACAAAATGTTCTGTTTTGAGCATTGGGTGTTTTGTTTTGGCTACAAAACAGCTGAAATGGCCTGTTTGTTTCACAAAACGTTTTGTATCCGAAATGAAATGCACATCCCTACTACATACTTAAGTTTCTTGTCATAACAACCCTCTGAAGTAGGTTAGGCTGAGAGAGAAGTGACTGGCCCAGAGTCACCCAGCTAGTTTCATGGCTGAATGGGGATTTGAACCTGGGTCTCCCCAGTCCTAGTCCAGCACTCTAACCACTACACCACGCTGTCTGCTGTAATAGCTTCTGCCAGCACAGAGGAAATGTGGCTCTTGAGCATGCTGCAGTTCAGAATGGGGGCATAACTAGCCTCTTATTTCAGACAGAGGCAGATGGAAACAGAATCCTCGTTACTTCTACGAAATGCACTCGGGTCTCCTCGGTCCTAGTCCAGCACTCTAACCACTACACCACGCTGGCTCTTGTCTTCCGTTGTATCATTATACCCTTCTGAGCTGGAAGGTCTGAGGACAGATGGTCCCAGTGAGCTTGCTAGTCTTGATCTCAGTCTCAGGGCATGGAAGCAGGGGTGTAGCTAGAATTGAGCGGATGGGTTCAAAGAACGTGTCCCCCCTACAGTCCCACCCCTCCCAATCTTCTTCATTATCTCCCTCTCTCCAAGGGACCACCGGAGAGAGGGGTGAACACAGGTCCCTCCTCTCCCCTAGCTACGCCCCTGCATGGAACTCTTTGTCCAAGACCCAGATAATATTCAAGGCGAAGGAAAGGCTGAATGCCGTGTCCTGATGGGAAACAAAGAGGGATGCAACCCCCAGCAGTGGGGTGGTAAGTGAGGAGACCAGTGCACCTGAGTCTAGGTGTGCAGTTGTACAATGAGCTGAAGTCCATTAGATAACTGAGATGAATTAAAGGGAGGTGAGATACGAATTTGGGGTGTTAGCAGCACATGTGCTTTTAACTGATTATTCATTTACTTTATTAATTGTTCAATGTATATACCACCTACCTAGAAAGAACCCTAGCGTCTGCATTCTATACCAACTGAAGTATCCAACTATTCTTGTTGTTTACACAGTCAGACAGGTGTGATTGGCTGGTTTGTTTTATCCAGACATCGAGTCCTTCCCAAGGACCTGGAATGGTTGAATTTTATTGTCAATGTTGTTGCTGTTATTATTATAGATATCGTCGCAGAATATAGGCTGTTCCCAGTAAAGTTGCTTTTTGTAATTGGCTGATGGTGATTTCTGTGGCCCCTATGGTGTTGAGGTGCTCTTCAAGTTGTTTTGGAACTGCACCCAGGGCGCCAATGACCACTGGGATTATTTTGGTCTTCTTCTGCCACAGCCTTTCAATTTGTAGATCTTTGTATTTTCTGATTTTTTTCTATTTCTTTTTCTTCTATTCTGCTATCCCCTCGTATTGCTATGTCGATTATTTTGACTTGTTTTTCTTTCTTCTGAACTACAGTTATATCTGGTGTATTGTGTGGCAGATGTTTGTCTGTTTGCAGTCAGAATAATAATAATAATAATAATAATAATAATAATAATAATAGTAGTAGTAGTAGTAGTAGTAGTAGTAGTAGTAGTACTCGATGTCTGGATAAAACAAACCAGTCAATAACACCTGTCTGACTGTGTAAACAAGAAATAATAGTAATAATAATTATTATTACATTTATATCCCACTCTTCCTCCAGGGAGCCCAGAGTGGTGTACTAAATACTTAGGTTTCTCCTCACAACAACCGTGTGAAGTAAGTTAGGCTGAGAGATTATGTTCAACGGACTTAAGGGCAGTCTTCATGGTGATTACTGGGGTAGGAGGGGCCCCCTACCCTATTTTGGGAGCTGTGTGTGCTCCTGATTGGCAATCATGAGAATTCTACAAGCAAGGTAGCAGGAGGGGGAAATGCTCATTTGTGAGTTGGGTACGGAGGCTGCAGCGGTAAGCCCAGAACTTGTACCAGCTCCAGAGTGAGGTTAGAGGGAAGTCACTCCCTACACCTCCCGCCTTCGTACCCAGCTCACAGACACATATTTCCCCCTCCTCCTACCTTGTTTGTAGAATTCCCACAATGGCCAATCGGGAGTCCTGAACTAGTAGGACCCTCTAGAACAGGGATTCTCAATGTTGGGTTCCCAGATGTTATTGGACAATTCCCATAATCTCCAGCCCCAGTGGCCTGTGGTTGGGGATTATGGGAGCTGAAGTCCAGTAACATCTCAGGACCCAACATTGAGAATTCCTGATCTCTAGAGAGATTAGATACAGAGAGTTGGTGCCACAGTGGGTGGTGCTAAAGGGATATACGTGAAAAGGGCAGCACAAATTATTATTATTATTATTATTACATTTATATACCGCTCTTCCTCCAAGGAGCCCAGAGTGGTGTACTACATACTTGAGTTTCTCTTTCACAACAACCCTGTGAAGTAGGTTAGGCTGAGAGAGAAGTGACTGGCCCAGAGTCACCCAGCTAGTTTCATGGCTGAATGGGGATTTGAACTCGGGTCTCCCTGGTCCTAGTCCAGCACTCTAACCACCAGACCACGCTGGCTCTCATCCCCCAGCCCCATGGTTTCTGGGAATTACACAGATGAATTAAGCCTACACTTTTATTTTTTGAGCATAAGATCATTTTCTTAAAAAAAATATTAAATAACTAAGACAAGCACCAATAATTATATAAGGAGGCTGAGCCACAGAGCTAATGGTCCAGGTGCCAAGCCTCAGGCTCCATCTAAGTATTCTGTACCTTAAGTGTATCAGACACATTGCCAACATTCATCCAGCATTTGCAGGAACATACATTCCCTCCTGTTGCTTTCAATTCAGCCCCTCATCTTCTCAGACTGCTTTTATTACAGCAAATCACTCTGAAGATTATGTTCCTTAAAAATCAGCCTGCATAAAGCCTGATTTTTTCCTACGTCGGAGGCATCATTCCAAACATAAAGGGATTAAAGCAAGCAATAAGACAGGTAAATACAAGCTAGATCGATGCTTTCCAAGTCCGGAGTGCTGCCCACACATTTCCCTGATGCAGTTCGTAGATCCAGTGCTGGAAAGATGGCCAGGGTTGGGCCAAAATTCCTGCCTAGGGCTGGATTAAGGGACATGGGGTTTTCTTATCCTGAACCACAGCACAACGATAAGCTACATAGACCCTGTTTCTGGCATTAGCAATCAAAGGGAGGCACACGTACTGTACATCACAGCTATTTACTGGGCATGCTTGGGGGCTTTTGTGCTTTGTTTTGAGGTGGGCTTTTTAAACTGGGCAGTGAAGTGCAGTGAAATTTGAGACATGGAACATGTTATACCTTATGTTGGTGATCCAGTTGACAAGATGGCCAGCATTTCAGTGCCGGAACATCCCGCATTGGGGCTGCTGTGAACTTACAATGCATCCTCAACACACTTGAGAATGAATGGGAATAACTGCAGTAGTGCTGCTTGTGCAACTGCTCAACGGTGTCAGGGATAACTTAAGAGTCCACAGCAACCCAAGTGTGGAGTGTTCCAGCACCACAATGCTGCACGTCATGTCAGCCTCTTTCAGCAGGGAACCTGGGCTGACATACCACACAAGGTATCTCAGCCCAGTAATATTCCCTGTATGCACGTTGTGCAAGTTATGAAAATGAGGTTACACAAGAGTAAATTCACTGGATGGTGAGTTTACTCATATGCAACATTTGCACAGTTTTTGCATTTGCACAATTTGTGCATGCATGCAATGTTACTGGGCTGATGTACCGTTGCGTAGTATGTCAGCCACAATACCGTATTTACCTGAATTGAAGAGGACTCTGAATTTAAGAAGACCCCCTTAAAAAGTAGAGGCTAAATACAGGTTATGCTTGGAATTCACTCAAAAAGGAACAGGACTCTGAATTTAAGACAACCACCTGATTTCTAATATTAAAAAAGCTTGGAAAAATCCTAGTAAACAGGATTTACTAGGATTTACTGTATTCAGGTAAATACAGCAATTAGTTTCAAATGGGGACATAAGTTGGTAGTTGATGGGCTGGGTTAGCTCCTGCAGGTATTTTATTAGACCTCTGACAAGCCCACCAAATTGTAAAGTTTGCTCTCACATTCACTTCTAAGGGGGGAAAGTAGTCTCCAAGTTTAAGAAAAATAGAAAATCCACAGTTCAGTATTACACCCCTCTCTGTTTCATGTTTTGTGTTGCTGATTCTGAATGTTTGAATGAGAACTCCAGGAATCAACATCCATCTCCAGGTGACTATTGAAAGTAATCCTGGAGATTTTAATGGCTCGGTATAATGAAAAATATTGGGGGGGGGGGTGGGATTGGGAAAATAAACCCTCCAGGAATAGCCTCAGTCAGGGTTGGCAACCCTAGTAAACCAAGCAGTATCTGTAATCATTGCTTTCATAAATGTGATTTTGATTATTGATCATTTGTACAGCCTGCCTCTGGGTCTACTTTGCTCATAATCTCTGATTTAATCCTGGTCCATAGGATTACAAACAAGTAGAAGATAAGAGAAGCCCATGTACTGCATAACTGGGAACCAACTTCTTCCATCCATCTATCTCTACTCATTAGGGTCACTCTCTGTTTTACAGTCCCACTCCCTGGTGGTAAATCACTGCCCTTATTTTTGCCTTTAGCAATGCCCTTGGGGATGGTACTCCCCATCCCCAATGGCATTTAGGTGTATCTATCTATATTTAGTTGTACAATATTTGCTTCTTGGAAACAAATGTATGTTTAAAAGCTGGTCAGTTTCTCCCCAAAGGTTAAAGGCTAACTAAGGAAACTGAAACCTAAGAGGAGCACAACTGAAACCTAAAGATACAAAGGGGAGGGGGGAGGAAAGTAACCCTGAACCACTGATTGGTTAAAATCTGGAAGGGAGATAAAAGCCAGGGCCAGGTAACTAGCTAAGCGCACAGAGAGAGAGAGAGAGAGAGAGAGAGAGATGTGATTTTTTCCATTTGATACACTTTGTGCATCCATATTCATAGCCCAATTCAGATATGCTGTATGAATGTATAGTTGTTTGTACACTTGTACATATGTTTGTGAATGACTCTACCTGTGTTCATTTTAAAAGTGAACCTAGATGCAGGCCCTTCAAATGCATGGTACAGATAGGAAGTGTACCTATCTGTATCTGTATCTGTATCTGTATCTGTATCTGTGTGTCTGTGTCTATACCTGCATTCAGCATAACATGTGAATTATTGTACCTGAGTAAACTGTACACTTGTTGTCTGAGTGTTGAATGTAACATGTGAATGGGTCTTATGTATACAGGCATTGGTAGACTGCTTCTTTTGTTCTGCTTACTATGTTCCCCCAAGGAGCTTGCGCTAGCCCAGGTGTTGGGGTTTTTTTTTGTTTTTTTGACATTTTATTTATTTTATTTATTGTTAATTTTTTTATACCAGCTTTCATTAAAACAATCTCAAGGCGGTTTACAAAACATTTAAAACAACATAAAACCATAAGAACTACACAATAAGAATTAAAATGGAATATAAAAATGCAAATCTAATTAAAAGTTTAAAAACCATGTACAATATAAGATACAAAGCAGCAGCAAACAAAATGCTCATTTAAAAGCCTGGGTCAAAAGCCAAGATTTTACTTGCTTTCTAAAAACTGTGATGGAGACTGGGGAGCAAAGGCCCACTGGGAGAGCATTCCAGAGTGTGGGGCAGCAACAGAGAAGGCCGTGTCCCACATACAGTACACGACAGGTGAGCCTCCCTCATTGTTGGCACATGGAGCAGGGCCCCCTCTGATGACCTTGTTGAGTGGGCAGAAACCCTTGAGATCAGGCAGTCCCTCAGATATCCAGGGCCCAAACCACTTAGGACTTTAAAGGTCAAAACCAGCACCTTGAATTGGACCCAGAAACAGAGTATCAGCCAACGTAGCTCTTTCAAAATGGGGGTAATATGGTCCCAGTGGGCAGCTCCAGATAAAACCCTAGCTGTCCCATTTTGCACCAGCTGCAGTTTCCAAATATTCTTCAAGGGCAGCCCCACATAGAGCACGTTACAGTAATCCAGCCATGACGTGACTAAGATGTGGGTAACTGTGGTCAGATCTGCCTTCTCGAGAAAGGGACACAGTTGGCGCACTAGCCGAAGCTGTGCAAAAACACCTGTGGCCACTGTCTCCACCTGAGCTTCCAAAAGCAGAGGTGGGTCTTGACAGGCCTGCTCCACTTAAGGCGACCCCCCCCCGCCAGCTGTTTTTGGACTATGACTCCCATGATTCCCAGCCATAGTGGCCAATAGCCAGGGATTATGGGAGTTGTAGGCCAACATCTGCAGGAGGGCCAAAGTTGAGCAGCCCTGGTCTAGCAGTATGTCTGAGCTGCGCACTTGCTCTTTCCAGGGGAGTCCAACTCCATCCAGAACCAGTAGAATCTCCTCACCCCGATTGGCTTTCTCCTTGACATTGACATTTTTTTCTTTGAACAAGCTGCTTTTCCTATATTGTATCACAATGACGTTTCCCTGGTTACTTTGTTCCTGGTCTCCGATTGGAAAATATGGGGCTTGATATGGTAACTGTATGTGTAATGAATCCTTTTGAGCTGTGAAGTAGAGCAATTCCTCGGGGTCTGATCTGGAGCCTTACTTTATCCAATAAGTTTGAGAGCAATCTGAGAGCAGGATGTTGGAGTACGATGATTAAATCTGAAGAGGGCATCAAGTTAAGAAGGACTGTTAATACAGAGAAGAATTGGGGAGTTATGCAAAATGAATGAGATGACCTCATGCACTGGATTAATATAAATAAGATGGAACCCATTAGTTCGAAGTGTACGGCTGGGCATCCAGGGACAAACAATCAACAAGTTTTAATCTGCTTGAAGCAGCAGAGGGGAAAAGGTCATTGAAAAAATACTGGTTGATTGCATAATGATTATCAGTGGTCAATAGGATGCAGTTGTAAAGAAGAAGAAATGTAGTTCTTGGATGTCTCAGGCCAGGAAGGGAAAGGAAAAATTGTGCCCTCGGGTCAGTGTCGACTCCTGGCGACCACAGAGCCCTGTGGTTGTCTTTGGTAGAATACAGGACGGGTTTACCATTGCCATTTCCTGCGCAGTATGAGATGATGCCTTTGCTGTTGTCACTGAAGTGAGCATCTGCCTCCAGCACCTTCCTAGATTTCTGCTGCTCAATATAGGTAACTACAAAATTATTTACTAGGCACAGTCTGGGAAACATATATATAAAGAATAAGGAATTATGTATTTATAGCTTTACAAGTATGAATTTTCAACAAAATGTTGCAGTATATCCTGGTGTTACCTGAGCCTGTGCCTGAGGATGATGCATGTTTTAGGCATATATATCCCTGAGAAGCAAAAGGGGGCAGTGACTGTCTTGAGGGAGTATTCTTCAAGCTGAGAAATTCCCTGCTCTTATTTTTTTCCAGCCTTCCTTAGGAACATAGGAACATAGGAAGCTGCCATATACTGAGTCAGACCATTGGTCTATCTAGCTCAGTATTGTTTACCCAGACTGGCAGTGTCTTCTCCAAGGTTGCAGGCAGGAATCTCTCTCAGCCATATCTTAGAGATAGAGAGGGAGGGAACTTGAAACCTTCTGCTCTTCCCAGAGAGGCTCCATCCCCTGAGGGAAATATCTTACAGTGTTCACATGTGGTCTCCCATTCAAATCCAACCAGGGTGGACCCTGCTTAGCTAAGGGGACAAGTTATGCTTGCTACCACAAGATCAGCTCTCTTCTCCTTCCCCCACTCCTTGCTACTGAGTTCCATTAGCTCCACTGACCTAGTTGTCTGTTAACTGCCCTCTGAGTATGCAAGCATTCCACTTCATCGAATTACATTGGCAAGACAAAGCAGAGCCCCTGATGATGGTGGCGTCAGCAGTTGGCAGGCTGGGTATAAGGCAGCTCCCTATGCTTTTATATTCCTAAGGATTCCTTCAAGTCACAGTGAGCAGGTATGTCTGTATGCTGTGGAGAAGCACGGGAGGAGAGCCGGTCTTGTGGTAGCAAGCATGATTTGTTTCCTTTACTAAGCAGGGTTCACCCTAGTTTGCATTTGGATGGGAGACTCCTCATGTGAGCATTGTAAGATAGTCGCCTTAAGAGGGTGAGGCTGCTCTGGGAAGAGCACCTACATGCTTGGTTCCAAGTTCCTTACCTGACATCTCCAGATAGGGCTTGGAGAGACTCCTGTCTGCAACTTTGGAGAAGCCGCTGCCATTCTGTTTAGGCAATACTGAGCGAGATGAACCAATGGTCTGACTCGGTAGAAAGTAGCTTCCTATGTAATAGCAAATTACTGCACCAAGGGAGACCTTAATGGAAACAAAGTTATACAGCCTGCATAAATTATGCAAATGCAGCAATTGGCCTCTGTTACATTCTGTGGAATTTCTGTCACATTGGTTAGTCATGGGGAGAAGCAAAGAGCCATGTCGGGTGTTTAACCCGGTATTCCTAAACTCTGATTCTCTCCATGTACATTCCTTGGTGGTACAGTCTCATGAGAATTTTGATCCAGTATGTCTGAATCCATCCTTTGCTGATGGATTCAGCAGCAACCTGCTGGGAGTGGAAGAGAGCAACCTTCACCTTCATTTTAAAAATGTTTTTATCCCATCCATTCTCTTTACAGTTGTATCTTGATTTCTCCCTACCCAGAGTTCCCCTCTTCCCATGGACCATGTGAGCACACACTGGCACGCCCCCTGCATCAATGTCAGCTCCTGGAGGGGCCTGCATAGCCCTCTCCTGCTCCTTCTCAGCCAGCGCTTTGTGATTGGCTGGGTGTGGGAGGAGGACAATGGGGTGCCCTGGGGGAGAGGTGAGAGAGTGTCATGGTAGCCCCCTGATCCCATTGGCCAAGGGACATTTGTCCCTCCTTGTCCAATGGTGGCTATGCCACTGATGTAATGAGCATCTTGGAGCCTGGCAGTGATGAGGAGTGAACCCAACGAGGCCACTCATTTATTATAAATAACATGCCTTGAGCCTTTGCGAGACTCTTTTCCCTTTCATTTAAATAAAACGGTGGGGCGGGCGGGCAGGGAGGATGCTGCTAATGAGGTGCCAAATTATAGTGGCAAGTGCTGGTACACATCCGAGGCAGCTGATTATCTTTCATGAAGGTGGCTAAGTAATATAGTCCTCATAATGAACTCATGGATTTGCAGGTCCAGTTCACACCCAAAGTTCAACCTCAGACAAGTTGAAGTTAATCACGTACTAAAAAAGGATTAAATTAGTGCATTGAAATTCAACTGACAGAGGCATTAGAACCAATCTGTGCTCCCCTCCCCACCTTCTCCTCACCCCCATCCCACTCCCCGCATTCTTTTGGCGTTAGCGGCGGCGGAGAGAATTGTACTTGAAGTCTTCAGCTCTATGGGGACTTCATGCTTCAGTACCTTACCACCCAATGCATATGGAGTTGCTAATGACAGAAAGGCAACCCATCAGGGAATGCAATTCCAAGTAGACATTTTCCCCCAAATGGATTATTTCAGCCTGGTTGGTCACAGATTCTGTAGTTTTTCCAGTGATTCATCTTACTATTAATAATGTCAGAGAATTTTAGGCCCTTGAATTAAATAATGATAAATAGGAGCCACTGAGCGAGCGCAGCTGAGGCAGTGGCTGTTTATTTCGGCGCAAGGCTCTGTCAGGCCTGATAAATCGGATCCCTGAAATAGTTTATAAAGTACCGAATTGATGTGGCGGTTGGCGAGGGAGAGAATTAATGTTACGAAATAGGCCTGCAACCCAGATTTTGATGAAAGCCTAGGAAAGCCTTTTATATAAATTCAGTGTCTGTGTAGGAAATGGTTGCTGTGAGAGGGGGGTGGAAAAGCCATGTAGGGACGTAATGTGCTTCTGTAATACTGGTGAGCTACAGGTCAGTGAGAGAGGAGTGGCTCTGTGGATGCCAATGTACGGAATCTCACCGGCTCCGGCATAGCAGCCCGGCAGATTGGAGTGGTGGTCATGGACAGCTCGTTTATTGTACGGAGCAGTCAGGGATACCTTGCATACAAGAAAAATGAATGAAAGCTCCTTTAAAGAGGTGCGAGAGGCTTTATAAGTTCCACATGGCTGTCTTTGCCAGGCAGACGGGGAGAGAGCATGGATGAAATGTCACACAGCGTACAGTTGCTACTACGGCTAATCTCTCCACATGAATGGGAATCCTGGCTTTTCAGGTTGCTTCCTGGGGCAGGGGGAAAGGACCTGCATATGGGCAAATTAAAAGGTCTGAGGAAAATAACCACAGTCCTGGACATGTATACATTGGCAAAGCCTGCCCGTCCTGGCATTTGTCCAGGATGAGCAGCTGATTGGCTGCCATGGCCATGTCTACTCTACTACTACTACTACTACTACTACTACTAGGGGTGTGCATAAAACTGGCTTTCCTGGTTTGGTTTGAGTCTGGACCAGACTCGAACCGGACTGGGCATGTCGGTCTTGTGCACCCCCAAACCCACCCACCCTGCCGATTCGGCTCGAGTTCGAGCTGGTCCAGCATTCAAAAAGTTAAAAAAATTAACAGACCTGGGCACGCAAATAGACCGTGTGCATGTGTGGCAGCCTTCAAAATGGCTGCCGTGAGCCGGGAGAGGGCCAGAAAGGCCTGATAATGGGCCAAACCAGCCCAGAAAAGATGAGGAGGCCGGTGGGGGAAGGGGGAGCTTCAGATACACCCTCCCCGCAGCTGTGACACCCCCCCCCCCACGAGGTGGCAAAATTATCCTGGGCTTGGCGGTAAGTTATATTTAAAATTTTAAACATTTTGAACCCTGGACTTGCTCCATGGTCAAGCCAAACCAGGCCCAGTTGGGCTCAAGGACAAACCCTCGTTGGCCTGGTTCGATGGCAAATCAGCTCTACCTCAAGCCAGTTCGTACATCCCTAACTACTATCACAAATATTTGTATGCCACTTATCCACAAAAGTTCTCAAAGCAGGCTGCCGGCAGCCATCTTACTTATAGAGCCGAGGGCAAGGAGCCACCCAGCTGCAGGGAGGTGCTAGCATGGTGCATTGTGGGATACCCAGTGGCCTGGCTTCTTTCCCCCCTGCTCCAGATCACTGCCGTGCTCGCCACATCTCCAATTGTGTAGGTGTGTGGTGGAGCCCAGGAGTGGCATGGATCATGTGGGGGAAAGCAGGTGGGCAGCTGCCTTCCTCCAGCCCTCACCAACCCCAGCCCTGTGGGTCATGAGAATGATTTCAGTGCACAGTATATACTATAACACTTCAGCAGAACTACTTAATGGGCATTAAATATACCCCTCTACCACTTCAGACTGTAGGTCTGTAGATAATGGCTCACATACGGCACAGCATCCTATGGGCAGGGATGTGCACAGAACTGGAGGGGCAGGTTTGAAGGTGGGGTGGACAACTTTAAGAGTGGGAGAGGGTGCACTCCCCCCTCCCCTGCTGCATTTCCCCAAACCATTCCGGCGGGGTGGCAGCATGCCTCCCTGCCACCTCGTTTCCTCCTTGGTCCGGAAGTGACCAGAAGTACCCCACATGCATGCGCATGTCTCCGCATGTGCACATGGACATCACATGTGTGTCCAAGCTTCCAGGCTGCAAGGAACTCTGTAACAAAGGTTGTAAGCCCTTCCCCTTTTTACTTCACTTCCAGGGGCAAGGAGGAAGCTTGGCAGGCCTATCTCTCACTTGGCTTATCTTTCATGCAGGCCACAGTGAGCTGTCCGTGGTCCTGATCACATTTGATCTAGGCTGAACTTGTACACTGCTTAGGTAGTGTACTCCTCTGGGTTCCAGCTTGGAATGGGACAGGCTGGATTTAGAATCCCACAATTTTCTTGCTGAAAAATTGATAGATGCAACTGCCAGTTGCCTGCAGGAAGAGTTATAAGTGCTCAGCATGCTCACAGTTGGATTGTGGCCATTGCCTGCCTTGAAAAATAACTTGTTTTCAAGCAGAGAAGTTCAATATGTGTTTTTAAAGGACAAATAAAAATGAAGAAGGATTTCCTCTGTGGCAAAAATGGCATAAAGCATGAAACAGGATGAAATGGAGCAGAAATTAAGTAGCTATTAATGTGAGGTTGGAAACTTGCAGCTTCATATGCAAACTGGAGTTTTGAGTATGCAGGTCTATTAGGGCAAACTGTGCAGATCAGTGTGGAAAGCAGCATATGAAAGACATTTGGCTGCTGTGAATGAAAGCACATAGCTGTTTATTTCAAAATGGAATCACACAAACAATTCAAGTTAGGCTTTTTGTAAAAGGGAAATTTATGAGCATGCCTTATCCTGAGTCAGACGTTTGGTCCATCAAGCTCAGAATTGTCTATAGCAACTCATCAGTAATGGGGCTGAAGCACCGCCCACGCTGCTCTGTCTGCGTAAACACTGCTGATGGTGTCGCACAGCAGGGCAGGTCCACTGGAGACCTGGGTCTTGCAGTAGCAGGCATGAATTGTCCCCTTCACTAAGCAGGTTCTGCCCTGGTTTGCAACAAACCTTGGAGAACTGCTGCCTTGCCCGTGTAGACAATCCTGAACAAGATGGACCAATGGTTTGACTAGGTATAAGGCAGATTCCTATGTTCCCTCCATTGTAAAGTTAAACCAATGCAGTTGCACAATGGGACACCCATTATTTCCAATGGGCTTCATGACAGAACACAACTGCCTCGTTGCACAGCACAGTTGGTGGTGTTTAGACAGATGCAGCAGTGTGAGCGGTGCTTTAACCACCTGCATTTCCTTGCACAATATGTAAGCCACCAACTGGGAGCAGCTTTCCAGAATGTCAGATAATCGGGTGGATTAAGCATTTTGTCACTCGTAGGCAACCCAAGATTGGTTGCCCGGGGTGTAGGGTGTTACATCATTTCCCCATGCGCAGAGAGCCCCGAAATGGACCAGAAATGGCCCAACCTGTCATTTGGGAGGCAGGTGGGCCCGTGGGAGGAGCTCTCACCACCATCCTCGCCATGCCGCCACCATCCTTCTGTCATCCCGATGCACAGTGGTGGTTTTAAAAGGTAGAGAAGGGAGATTTAACTTTCCCCAGACCCAAGCCCTTTACTTGCGCATCACTCTCAAAATTTGCCACCCCTTAAAATTTGCCGCCATAGGCAAGTGCCTATATTGCCTGTGCATTAATCCACCCCTGCAGTCAAGGGTCTTTTCTCAGCCTTATATGAAGATGTGGGATCTTCTGCATGCAAAGTATGTGCTTGACCACTGAGCTCTGCCCTCCCCGGATACTTCCATACACACATTGAGCCCTTTTTTATGATCGGAGAAAGGGCTCAGACGGGATGACGGGGGGAAGCAGCAACATGCTTACCTCCCCTGCAGACGATCCACTTCTTGTTGCTGGGTGGCCAGATTGGCCGCTCAGACAATTGCCAGCTTCTGCTGGTAGCTCCAAGGGTTGGGGTGCTGAGACATAGGTACATAGGAAGCAGCCATATACCAAGTCAGACCATTGGTGTATTAGTATTGTCGACAAAGACTGGCAGTGGCTTCTCCAAGGCTGCAGGCTGGAATCTCTCTCAGCCCTATCTTGAAGATGCCAGAGAGGGAACGTGGAACCTAGATGCTCTTCCCAGATCAGCTCCATACCCTAAAAGGGGAATATCTTACAGTGCTCACACATCTAGTCTCCCATTCAAATTCAACCAGGGTGGACCCTGCTTAGCTAAGGAGACAAGTCATGCTTGCTACCACAAGACCACCTCTCTCAAGGGGACACGGCCCTCTGTCCCCTGCAATTCCCTCCCATTATGCACTGCACAAGTGCAAAGTGCATTATGGCGATCCCTCCTCCCCTCCCCAAAGCTGGCTTCAAGGCTGCCAGCTGAGGCTGGCAGGCGATCAGTAAAACAGGGTTAGAAGAGTGTACACTCTCCTAACCCTGTTTAAGAGGGTGGCTCCGGTTTGCTGATGAGGCACTGCCAGGATGGGGCACAATCCCAGCAGTACACACGTGCAGGCAAAACTGGGCTGGGCTTCCTTAGCCCGGTTTTTCCTGCATGTGTGAATAGCTTCTCTATGTTGAATATTCAAGGAGTAGGAGACCATAAACTGAGGAAGAGCCTACATATATACATGTGTGCATGCATAGATTCTGAGTACAGATGTACATACATAGATTCTGTTGGCATTATCATGGCCGCATAGAGAGGGGATGAAGATTGTTACTGCCAGTCCCATGTTTATGTATGTTTAGCATGCTGCGAAAAAGCTTACCCGTTCTGCAGACTGTAGGCACATAGGCTCTCTACGTGCTCTCAAGGGCACATACAGAACCTGTGTGTGTATATTTTGTGTAGCTCTATAGCTCTTTCAGGGAGAGGAGAGCTGGTCTTAGAGAGAGGAGAGCTGGTCTTGTGGTAGCAAGCATGACTTGTCCCCATAGCTAAGCAGGGTCTGCCCTGGTTGCATATGAATAGGAGACTTGATGTGTAAGCACTGCAAGATATTCCCCTCAGGGGATGAAGCCGCTCTGGGAAGAGCAGAAGGTTGCAAGTTCCCTCCCTGGCTTCTCCAAGATAGGGCTGAGAGAGATTCCTGCCTGCAACCTTGGAGAAGCTGCTGCCAGTCTGTGAAGACAATACTGAGCTAGATAGACCAGTGGTCTGACTCACTATATGGTAGTTTCCTGTGTTCCTATGTTTTACAGATTATGCTGTAAGAAACTTCTCACTAAAAAACCAAACCAAACCACAGTCTGCAGTATTATCAGGGATATCCATATTGTAGCACTTAGTTTGGATAAGCCCATGTCCCAAGGTTTTGCTTGCTTTTTAACTGGATACAGTTGAAAAAGTAAAACTGACTTTATTTGAAAAGAAATCAGAGTTTATATGAGGTATAACATATGGGATAGGGTCAGCAGGCACCACCCTGCTTCCCCTCTGTGTTAACATGTGACCAATTCTAATAAAAATTTTAATCAGAAACCAAAATAATACATCTTGGTGTGAGGTGCCTGTGGTTTGGGCTGGGCTGAATGGCAGTGACCTTTGGCCAGGTTTCTGAGCTCTGCACAACGTTGCACCTGTTCTCTTGATCACAGATTCCTGGGTAGGAGAGGGTTAACCCAGGAACCTACAGATATCTGGGGCAGTGGGAGTCCTCCTGACCCAGCATTTCCAAACCTGGGTAGCCCAGACTCAGGTTAAAACTGGGGTAGGAGAAGAACAGAGCCTATCCTACCTTTTTGTTTTGGTCAACTGTAGTACCGGCAAGTTTTAAACTCTTCCTGGGCTGCCGCCAGCCATGTTAACCATAGAGTTGGGTGGATAGTGAGGCCAGGGAGAGGAGAGCTGTTTTACTGAGGACTGCCTCTCTGCTGCTTTGCACAATGCATTGTGGGATACTGTTGGACCCAGCTCGGGTTTTTCTTCTCTCCTGGAGTCCGTGGCTGCCCGATCACGTGGGGGTTGGGCAAGTAAATCCAACCAGTGGATTGGTCATCTGGGAGCAACATGCCTCCTTCCCTCCAGCCCACCCCCATTTGGTCGTGAGAACAGGCTCATTGACTTTCACAAGAGGGAATGATGGATCCCTTCATAGACACCGAATGCCTTGGATTTCTATGGTCACCCTCACACCATTATAACTGACTCTTTTCATGTGCGACTCTCAGAGGTGCACCTAGGTAATTTTGGAGCCTGGACTTAAAGGCCTTTGGAGGCCTCCCACCCCCTGCAAATTAAGCATCATCATGCTCAGCTGGGTGACCACACCACCCAGGAGAGACTAAAGAGGATTTGGGGGGCCCCTGGGGCTGTGGAGGCCCTGGACTTCGACCCCAAAGTCGAAGAGCACCTCTGGCAACACCCCCATGTTACTGACCTACCTCTTATACCTTTCACAACAGCCTGAAATGTTGAAATTAAGTAGGTGAAGCTTTTGCTGGCTTGGAAATAAAGCTGGGCGGTAGAATAGCTGTGTTCAGGCCACTTGGGTAGATGGATGCGGAGTCATGGTTTGTTGCCTCTGACAAAGCACTCCCATCACTCCTTTGCCAAAGGAATACTTGACATAATGAAAAATGGTAGCCTGGCCAGTGGATGACCACATCCTGGAGGGACCCAAGAAGTATCCTCTTGAATTCAAGGACTATATTGCCAGCCGTATTTCGGGGTAGCACAGAGAGCACCACGCAGCTATGAAGCTTCTCTTTGTTTGTGCACCACAGTTTGGATGATTGGCGTTACTTATGTGATGCAGAGCTGAAGGACTTAGCAAGCAGTTACACTTGTATATGTGACTCTGTATCAGGGGCAACTCTAGAACAATCAGTTTGGGGGAGTAAAGGGATGGCAAAGAATGTTATGAGGGTAGCAAGGATTTTGCTTTACATTAGATACTTAGAGAGGTAAGGTAATTAAGGTTTTTGTGGTTTTTTGCCTTGTTAATGAAGCTTGCCTACCTTTTCAAACGTATTCAGAAAGTGGATCCGATCCCAAAAATATATTTTGGGATCACGCCAAATCTTCCGGTCCGCTTTCCAGGCTAATTTTCTCTTCCAAGAACATGTGACAGGAAAAAGTGAAGTGGGGAGAGAGGTCAATAGCAGGCCAGCTGAAATCTGCAGGGGAGATTATCGTGTACCCCACATCATGTCACCCAGCCCAGTTCCTGGCCAGGAAGGCAGCGAAAGGGTTGGCCTGGTTCTGAGGAGGCTGGAGAACTCTGGCTGCACTGGTTTCTGCTTCTTGTTCTCTGGAGTAGAGGAGTGAGTGAATGAGCATTCTTTAAACAATGGAGACCTTTTAAAATAATTAATTCAAGCTATAGGATATATAATATAGTATTAATATAGAATATAGAATACTGTATTGTCGGACACTTTGCTGTAAAGTTCCAGTTTTGTGAATTTGGGAGTGACAGGGAGGAGGAAAAATTTTGTGGGGAGCTACATATTCGTAGCTGCCTCTTGGAATCATCTGTGCAAACCTGACAACTACTCTTTAATCAGGAAAAATTGCTTGGAGAGGCTGTGGTCTTGAACAGAGAAGTGGTCGGGAGGAAGGAGTGCTTAACCCAGGGATTCTCAAACTTGGGTCCCCAGATGTTGTGAGACTACAGCGCCCATCATTCCCAACCACGATGGCCTTGAGGGATGATGCCCAATTATTTCCAATGGCTGTCCAGCACACAGATGAGTTTGCACAATGTTTGCATTTGTGTGAGAGCACTCTTGCGTAACTGTGCAAGTACTTTGTGCACTATGCCAGCCGATCAATGAGGTCATGCACACAACCATAATCACCAGTGGTGGAGAGGACTGGCAGGGAGGTAGGCTCCTGCCTGCCTCACTGCACATGAACTCCCTCCCCATTTTGCTCTGCCGCTTGCTGTGGCACATGAGCAACACCATGGTGAGCAGCAGAGCAGGGAACCAGAGGAGGAAGTCCTCTAGCATCCCTCAGTAAGGGATGTATGAGCCAGCTCAATTCAAACCACAGTTCAAATCGAGCCAACCTGGTTCAGCCAGTCTGAGTTCGAACCGGACCGGCCCCAGTTCTAAGAACCGGTTCACAGACTGGTTCCGGGATACTTGTAAAGGGGAATCCTCGAGGATTCCCCTTTACAAGTAATAAGGCATCCCTAATCCCTATAATTCAGCATCCGTAACCCCTATTCTGAAGGCGCCAGGGGGTTGGTGAGAGAAATGGGCCTCTGTACTTTTAGAAGAGGCGGCGAGGCAGTGGTGGAGAAATTGGAAGTGGTGTTGGCAGGGGCTCCTCCAAGCCTCCTGCTGTCCTCCGGAATGACAGCCCGGGCCAGCTGCAGTCCGGTATGGGCCTCCACACATTTTCGTGATCTTTGCGCATGTGCAGAGGTCATTTCAATCCTCAGACAGCTGGCCTGTCATTCAGGAAGCCAGCAAGAGGCTTGGAGGAGTCACTGCTGTCTGTCACCTCCACCACCACAGATGTCTCCACCACTGCCTTGCCGCCTTTGCAAAAGGTACCTTTTCTCTCGCCTCTCTCCAGTGCCTTTCAGATAGGATTAGGGATGCCCCATTTACTTGTAAAGGGGAATCCTCAAGGATGCCCCTTTGCAAGTATCCCCAAACCAGCCCACGGACTGGTTCAGCCTGGTTCGATGGCCAAACCAGACCAGACCCAGTTTGGTCAAATCCAAAGCTGGACCTGGCCGGGTTGGTTCAAATCCAGTCTGGATTTGAACAGAACCAGCCAAATGACTGGCTCACACATCCCTAACCACCAGGAGCATGGTGCACTGAGGGATCTTCCCTCAGTCGGGTGCTCTTGCTGCTCTTAAACCCAGAACTCACACCCTTCAACCCAGGTTAAAGCCTGTGGTAAAGCCTGGGGTAAATCCCCAGGCTTGGGGCTAAAGCAGCGCCAGGATTGATCTGGCAGTGCACACAGGCAACCAAGCCCAGGCTGCCCGTGTGAATAGCCTCTATGCATGTAAGACTCTTTGAGCATTTATATCATTTGGGTTTTACTTATTTCAATGGGCCTAACTCTCCCTAGGTGTGGAGTACATAAAATGCTCAGTATTATTTTATGTTAAACATAAAGGGTGTGTGTGTGCATGTATGTGTGTGTATTATTTAACATATTTTTAGACCACCCCAAACTTACATCTCTGGGCAGTTTACATATACACAGACATACAAAATCTAAACCAGACACTGATATTTTGGTGGTGTTTTCCCCCTGCCACTTTTCTCTTTATCTCGATATTTCTCCTGCTTGATACGAATTGTAAATTAAAAGGTTAGTAAATACAGTTCAGTTTTTTATATATAAATAAATAAACCCTTGTACTCAAAGAACCTTTGCAGAAAACGTGAAAGGTCAGTACAGCCTAAAAATCAATATTTTTTAACTGAAAAGATTCCCTTTTAATATTTTGTTCATACCCTTTTTAAAAGCTGTCCAGATTCTATCCTCCTAATCCTTAAATCCTCACTTATATCCATCACCATAGAAACACCTGCTGGTAAAATCAGTGATGATCAGAAGTAAGCTCCCAGCTTCTGGCAGCAAAAGAGTTCTAGGTTTCAGCCCACAGACTGTAGAGATCAGCAGTGAGCAAGATTCTTCCTTTTCCCTCCCTCTCTCTCTCTCTCTCTCTCTCTCTCGGTACCTCACCTCTTCACTGTGAAAGCTTACATTTGAGGTAGTATTTAGTATTCATTTTCCATGACATTTCTCATCTCTGATAGCTTAAAACCTTGTCTGAGCTATTTTCAAAGTGGTGTTTTTTTTGTTCTCCACCATTTTTGCCATTTTTGGAAGGGCGGTATAGAAATCAAATTATTATTATTATTATTATTATTATTAATTGCCTACACTAATGACATCTTCAGACAATAAAGATATTTGGTTTTATGGGGTGCAACCTCTCCCTTCAGAGAACGTGTGTGTGTGGAATTTTGGGGTTTTCATAAAAGGGCACTGAGGTCAAAGGTTTGAACAAAGTCAAATACTGCACACCTAAGGTATTGGGGGTTGTCTGAATGACCCCAGCTTGGTAAAACACATTTAACAACCCAAAAGCAACCCAATGTAACCACTGAATAACAATACAATAGTGAGGCATTGGGGAATCTCTCGTTGGGGAATCTCCAAGTACCACCTTGTAACTATCAGCCTCTGATCCGCCCCTCCCCTCCCCTAAAGAGTGAACCAGAAGTGAACCCTGTCCTGACTGACAGGCTGGTGACCTCCTGGGATCAGTCTATCAGCACCAGGTGGGTGGGTCCGAGAGAGCCATGAGGCAGGAAGAGAAGGATTTCTTTGTGAAGTTGAAGCTAGGCTGGTCTTGCAGCTAGGTGTGTGGCCAAGGATATGGCTGCAGAAAGGATGACTGCAGTTCTTGGAAGATAAGACATCAGGGGCTTGAATTCTCTCCTGGTTTTTGGGGTGAATTCAAGGGGGAAGGAAGTCAGGGCTTTTGGCTTCTGGAAGTTTAGCCTAGGGAACAGTTTGTTAGTCAGTTTGTGTTAGACTTTTATTTTCCTTTCATGTGCTCTGCATACCCTTGCAACCAGTCTAGGACTGTGTGCCTGTAACGTAACTAAGCTAAGAAACAATAGTCTGGGCCCATCCATCCAGGGTGCTGCAAAAGTCTCTGTAAACTTTTAAGGGTGCTTTTGTATTTTCTTGCATCCATATTCTTTGCAACTGGGTAGCCATGATGTTTAAAGTGTGACACTCCAATATCAGATGGAGTGCTTTGTGGAAGGAACCTTGTATTCTACGGAGTATTTTTAACCTGTAACTAAAAGCTGAGAGAGCCTCAGACAGAAATAGTCTGTAGTATTTTGAATAAAGTTGTTGTTGTTGTTTGCAATTTTAAGCAGCCTCTTTAAGTGGATTTTTAACTCAGGAAAGGGGGGGGGCAGGAAAGGCGTCTACTCTGGTGCAAACATGCCTCAATTTGATTGTTCAGCTACCAAGTTTTCTCACCATGTGTAAGCTTACATGTAAAAGATTTTTGTACTTCTCTAATAGTAAGAGAAGGAGAGTTTTCCCTGGAATTCCACCGAAGTCCGTGTGTGTGTGTGTGTGTGTGTGTGTGTGTGAGAGAGAGAGAGAGAGAGAGTGAAACTATGTTCATAATTGGGTAGTGGTGGCAGCGAATAAGCTACTAAGTACAGGAAAGTTTGCGGGGGCAGCCCTTGTTCAGAAAGCATGGGGATGATTCAGCATTTTTCTTCTCCTCACATGGGCTTGCTCTGAGACAAAGGCTGGGTTAGATCTACTACAGAGCCCTGTATAGTTGCACCCTTACACTATAAACAATGAGGCAATTCTCACATACAGCCTAACTCAGGCCAGGGAAGCCCAGCCTGGGTTAGATTGTGCATGAAAATTGCTGGGATCGGGATTGATCCTGGTGGGGCAGTGCCTCCTAGTCTGGCTTTTTAGCCAGACTTTTAGTTTGGGTTAATGGCCGCAGCACACCATTAACCCAGGGTCCAGGATCGTGTGTTTCCTTGGGCTGTGATCAACCCCAGAGCCACAGAGACAGGCGCCTAGAGCGCCTGCCTCCTGGGGGGATCCCCCAATGCACTACACACTCAGCGTGCGGTGCATTGTGGGATACCTGAAGGCTGGGAAGAGCTCTCCAGAGCTCCACACTTCCTGGCATAGCAGCAGATCATCTGGGAGCACAGTCTTCACTCCCAGCAATGTTTAATGGATCATCTGGGGGGAAAGTAAGATTTGCGAAACCTTCCCCCCACCCACACACCCACTTATTCCCCTGCGCGCCTGGTCGTGTGAATGGCCCCATTATTTCTTAATACAATTTCATTTTATGCATTAAATTGGGATCCTCTTCAAATACATCTCTTTAATCAGGGTCTCTTTAATCAGATTATTATTGTGGTCAACACACAGCTCAGCATTATGGAAATCTGGGAAACTGGTGGAAGCACTGCTTGTGTAACTACCCCTCTTGTGCAGTCCTGCCACTACCTTTGAAGGGCACAGCAGCCTCGCAGTGCTGCGTTACGTGTCCTAAGATTGTACTGGTTGTTGGCCACCGCTCTTTACAAGCATAAGAAGCTTAAATCTTTAGGAGATTATTCTGAGGTAATACAAAACTGAAAGCCAATTAACACTGTTTTAAACTCTAGTGCAAAAGTACATGATCAGGCACTATCCTGTCTTGACACTTATGATTCTGAGCATTCCTAATAAATGATTATTTCGCATCAGATGCAGCTTTATTGATTATACCAGGGCTTGACTAATCCCAGGCACCAGGGAGTCATGGCACCTAGAAATTTAACCTTGGTGCTAGACAAGGATAATCAGAGATAGAGGTAGTTAATAAAACTTTTATTTGTCCCAGGAAGCCCTCTTTTTGTTTTAAGCATGCCACTTGTAAAGGGGATAAAGATAAATCTATTTATCTTTCCCCTCCACAATGTCCAGTCTGGTAATTTTGTCAAGTGTCCATTATCTGTACCCTAACCTTTTGGGCTGGTTCTTAGACCCAGAGAAAATTTGTCAAAGCCTTGATTATACTTTCTATACATGCTGAGGCTCTGAACTACGTTGATCTTAAAAGGCCCCATAGCATTATTGTGACCTCAAAAACCCCGAAGAGCAATAAAGGCCAGGAAAAAAGTCAAGGCTGGGATGAAGTGGAAGGGAGGAGGACCGGACACAGTTACCCATGGTCTGGTAACCCATCACTTACATTACTGCAATGTTTTGTACATGGGGCTACCTTGCCCTGTATGTCCCTGTCTGGACCCTGAGATCTTCTTCAGAGGCCCTGCTCATCCCTGACAAATGAGGTGAGGTGGGTGGCTAATAAGATGATGGCCTTTTTGGTGATGGCACCTGGTTTATGCAACAGCCTCCCCAGTGAGGCTTGCCTGGCACTATCACTTTGTTCTTCTTAGTGGCTGAATATGATGGGAGCTGTAGTCCCCAGACAGCTGTAGGGCTGAAGTTGTATAGCCCTGTTATTGTTTCATCCATCACAGTTTACTTGGAACTCAGATGTCTCTGTTCATTTTTTAAAAGTATAATCCATCAATCCCTCAGATAAATCTTTTGTAGATGAAGCAGGAGCTGAATATCTCAATTTATGACGATTACTGTTAATATAAATATACATTTCATTTCAAGAGGCAGTGATAGGCAGATTCCCATGAGACTTTGTATATATGAGGCTACTTCCCAAGTGATTATTTCATATCCAGCCCACTCTGTTAAAGAGCTGCTAAATTAAAAAGGCTGCTGTTGGAAGCTAAGGCTACAGATTGAATTTCAAACACCTAATAAGATGTTGAAAATTACCTCAAGCTTTCAAATGTCACATACTGTAAAAATACAAATGAGCCTAGGAATACAGCTCTAGCTGTAATTAACATTCTGATGTGTTCAAATAATCAAACGTCATCCTCCAAGGAGCCTATTGAAGGAGATTATTATAAGTGATAGTTTGCTAATCACTGGGTGACAATTATTATTTTTTTCATGCCATTGATCCAGGCAGACTTGTCTATTTTGTCACTGTCACTCAGCATCTTTTTAAAAGAAGGTGATACCCCCCCCCCACTCTGCACATGGAGACAGCTCGTTCTACAGTTCCCAATTGATGTCAACCTTTGCTCACAGTTATCATCTGCACACAGCCGTGCTTCGTTTCAAATCAGAGAAGCGGGGATAAATAAAACAGGATGCCTTTCAGTTCCAATCACATACTGGTTTTTCCTCACACCAGCCAATAAATTATCATGAAATAATGGATTTTTATCTCTATGAAAGGACATGGTTGAAGAGTTTTCAGATTTTTGAACTAAAAAGGGAATTCTCCTGATGTCGGATACATGGTTTTGGGTTCTTTAGCCATAGAAGAAAATAACGTCCAGAGATTTCTCTGCCTTTTACTTAAAGAAATGGTGTGTGTGTGTTGGTGTGTGTGTGTGGGCGGGGGGGGAGAGGAGTCTTGTGGTTCATACAGTGGAGAAAATGAGATCTTCACTTGGTATTTTGTATTGCTGAAGAGTCCAAAATGGTGCTAACCATGGTAATTGAATTTCACAGCTCCATTTCCTACTTTTCACCCTTGGGACATTCTCTCTGATCAATAAAGCATAACACAGATGTAAACTCCAGGAATCATTTCCTCTCGATATTCCTCTTTGGTGTCCATTCTATTGAGAAGAAAAGGAGTTTCTGGCCATTTAACCACAACCCGAATGCAGTCTTGACATGATACCAGGTAGCAAAGGTAAAGTGTGCCTTCGAGTTGATGTTGACTCCTGGTGACCACAGAGCCCTGTGATTGTCTTTGGTAGAATACAGGAGGGGTTTACCACTGCCATCTCAGATAATGCCTTTCCGCATCTTCCTATATCACTGCTGCCCGATATAGGTGTTTCCCATAGTCTGGGAAACATACCAGCGGGGATTCGACTGGCAACCTCTGGCTTGATAATCAAGTCATTTCCCCGATGTGCCATTAGGTGGCTGATATGAGGAAGTAGTCATCACATGTTTCCAGACATGGTGTAGTCATCATGTATTTTCATCTACAGTCCTAACAGATCCTAGCCAGAGCTTGGCTCCCAGTTCCAAGAATAGTTGGCTGCATTTGGCTTGGTGGCTTACTAATAGTAAATTTTGGCTTCATGGGTTACAATTGCAATGCCTCTCTAGAATGTTGCATGGCCATCACATGGCTGGGGCTGGTGGGGCAATAGCCCAGCATCTGCTTTGCATGGAGATCTAGGTCCCAGTTTCAATCCCTGGGGCATCTGCCGTAGGGCTGGGAGAGACTCCTGCCTCAAACCTTAGTGAGCTGTTGTCTGTGTAGACAATATCAAACTAGATGGACCAATGGTCTGACTTGGTATATGGCAGCTTCCTGTGTTCCTGTATACCTATGGATTTTATTTTTCGAAAACAAACTTTTAAATTTGAGACCAGTTCCATGAAAAGATGGAGATCTTGTTTTTAAACTAGAAACATTTCTGGTTAGAAAAAAGCAAAAGCTGTGGCAGTCCTTCAAACTCTGCCCACCTGACCTGATCACAACCATGTGATCTGTCACTTTGGGTACGGTTCGCTAAATATTGGACCACGGTCCTCCCTTGACCATGTAGCTTGGTTTCCAGAGCTCCAAAAAGTAAATGTGAGATTTATAATTGCCCATGATTTTCTCATTTAGACCTTTTACCTGTAATATCAAAAGCGGGTAATTTCCCTGCTGTGCTCATAAGAGTCTCCTCTCTCCTCCTGTTTAAATACCAGGCAGCTGCAGTCTGTGGCTGCCACTTGGAAAATAATTTTAAAATGGGTGCCTTGCCAATCTGCGTTGTCTGCATCTACTCTGAATGTAAAGCAGCTGCAGATCTAGTCCCTCCCCTCTCCATACCACACTTAACAACAGAGTATTGTTGAGATGGTGACATCTAGGTGTCGTCCCCCCCCCCATAGCAGAGTTCAGAGCATAAATCAATATTTAATAATAAGGCCTGTGGTTGTTGTATGTACTTTGCTGTGTCTCTTGGTGTGTTTTAATAATCTTCACTTCCCAGGAGTGTTGGAAGCTTTAATTAATTAATGTCTGTAAAGCATTGTGTACAGCTTGTAAAAATGGGCACTACTGAAGTATAAGCTTCCCCCCTCCCACTTTTCCCCATTAGATTTAATTGAATCTCATTTGATATTCTGCTACATGCACCTCAGTATAACAGTATGTACAAACCACAAAAACATAGAGTCCTTTCAGATAGTCTATTATTAGAACAGTTGATACTGTTCCCTCCTGCACTTGCTTCCATACTGGTCAAAGAATGTCTAAAGCAGAGGTATTCAACCTTGGTTCTCCAGCTGTTGTCAAAATACAACTAGTCTTCTTTCAAATTTGCTTTCAGATTTCACACTAGGTAGATTTCAGCGGCAAGTTGAATAAAATCCAAGTGTTTGAATTGAGAGAGTGGCTGACATACTGTCCACGCAGTTGCACAAGAATGCTGGTTCCTAAAAGCAACAATTGCACAAACACTGTTGCACAACTGGCAGCCACTGGAAACAGCAGTCATCAATTCTGAAACTCCATTTGTGCAATTATTGCATTTAGAGCAACCATGCATAGGAACACAGGAACATAGGGAGGTGCCTTCTACCAAGTCAGACCATTGGTCCATCTAGCTCAGTATTGTCTACACAGACTGGCAGCGGTTTCTCCAAGGTTGCAGGCAGGAATCTCTCTCAGCCCTATCTTGGAGATGCTGCCAGGGAGGGAACTTGGAACCTTCTGCATACAAGCATGCAGGTGCTCTTCTCAGAAGATGCAGGTGCTCTTCCCGGAGCGGCCCCATCCCCTAAGGGAAATATCTTACTGTGCTCACATGTAGTCTGTTAATGGAACTGCCTGGGGTGGGGGGATTGGTGAACACCCCAAAATTGCATTCGGGCTTTGTGGGGGGGGATTAGCGAGCTGGGGTGGAACAGTTCGACTTCAGAATTTTTGTGCAAAGCTTTGATTATGGGGAAATGAACTGACAGAGAGGGTTTATTTTAGGGTAGGGGTACAGAGGAATAAGAGAGTCGATTAGAGCAATATTGCTACTAAAAATATGTTACAAGTCTAACCATATAACTGCAAAGAGGAAATTTAGCTTAGTGTCTGAATTAAAATAATGTCCAGGCTGGCTAGAGAAAGGAGGCTTGGGAGAAACATGTTTATGGATTTAAGAAAAGGAGCAGGGATAGAGAAAGCCCAGAGGGATGCAGTGATTATCATACAACCGCACCCTTCCTTTACTGGCTATTAGACAGGTGATGAAGAACCAAGGACAGCTTGGTTAGGTAGCAGGAGTAAATCCCAAAGGTGCCTGTTTTCGTGTAGCTGGCTTCTAGCAGCCAGATGACTGGGCAAAGAGGCACCTTTTACCGTGGTGATTCTCTTTATTTAGCAGGGGGAGAGTAACTGGCCCTATCCACCCCCAGCACAGTACTTCCAGTGACTGTTGCTGGTGTGTGTCTTATGTTTCTTTTTAGAATGTGAGCCCTTTGGGGACAGGGAGCCATCTTATTCGTTATTTCTCTTTGTAAACCGCCCTGGGCCATTTTTGGAAGGGCGGTATAGAAATTGAATTATTATTATTATTATCTGGATGGATCAGGCCAGGTAAGAAGACTGATCTGGAGGCTGGAAGCATTATTGGCATGCAGAGCAAGACACAGCTAGATGTTATAGCAGGTGCCAGGTCTAGCGACCAAAGCATGGGTGACTCCAAGGTGTAAAAACCAAATGAAGCATACTGGTTCAAGAAACCAGGAGCCATTATAGCCCAAAATGTGTCTTGAAGCCACTTTCCAGCTGCCCCTTCTTTCCTGAATAGGGCAATTATGGGGCATCTCAAAAGGTTCCATTGTCTGTGTTTGCTGTGTTGGAGTTACAACACAATGGAGCTCTTCTCACAATCAGTGAGAAGAGCTCCGGGGTGGTCTGCAGGGAGAGCAGGTTACACTCACCCTCCCCACAGATTATCTCCTATCCTTCCCTGGGCAGGCGAATTGCCCACCCAGATGAGCGGTGGCTCCCTTGGCAGCTCGGGGGTTGGGGTGCCAGGATGCATTGCCGTGCGTTGCCCCACCCCCCTGAGCTCTGATAATGGGACACCCCCTCCCCACTGAGTGTGCCAGCCATGGCTGCATGAAGCTGCAGCTGACACACGATCAAATAATCGAGGTTAAGGGAGCGCTCGCTCCCTTGATCTCATTAGAGGGAGGCTACTTTGGCAGGTTTGCTGCTGTGTAGCCGCCGGGATCTGGCCCAATCCTAGCAGTTCACATGCATGGGCAAAACTGGGTTGGGCTTCCTCAGCCCAGGTTTTCATGCGTGTGTGAATGGCCTCAATGATTTGAATGGGTCAAGAGCAACTTGTATGTGCATTGAGTGAATGAACGTGCAAACAAGGTATCACTTAGGTCTGAAGAACCTAGTAAACCAATCAGTATTTTAATGAGTACGCCTCTGAGTTTCTATCGCCCAATTAGCTCTTTCTGATAGGAAGGGAGTTGCATGGCAGAGCCTTACCTGACTTCCTTGCTCAGGTGATTTAGCTTGTTTGAAGCAACTGCAGAGGCGGGGAAGCAAGGGGGCCAATCTTTGGACAGACAGACCTTGAGAGGAGACTAACCCAAAAGTTAACTCTGGAGTCTACTCAGACATTCCCAAACTATAGGGAAAGGAGCAAGGCTGATCCCCTTGCAATTCGCTTAGCAGCTGTGAGCCTGCCTGCTAAGTGATTCGTCCCCAATATGCCAACAAACAGGGAGCCCACAATCCCGTGGGACTCCTGAGCATGTTAAAAGTGAAAACCACAAGCCTGTGGTCTCAGACCAAAGGAGAGAGTCTTCTGGGAGCCCGCAAAAGAGCAGTGCTAGCAACAAGTTTCCCATCCAAACACAACCAGGGCGGACCTTGCTTAGCAAAGGGAACAATTCATGCTTGCTATCACAAGACCAGATCTCCACTCCTATTGTGCAATTGCACTTTTAGATTGTGACATGCACATAACATTCTGCAGTATGTCAGTCACTGGTCTCCTTCAGACATCATGGGAAACCTGAAGCAAACTCAACCTCAGGTTGGCCCTCTGTGACATCTGAATTATTGGAACCGCGGTTCCAGGACCCAACTGCGGAGCCAGTTCCCACCCTCAGCCTCCAATTGAACCCTCAGTTGCCGGTAAAGTTCACTTACCTAACCAAGGGTCCGAAGGCTGCTGCATGTCACCTGGTTTAGGCAAGAGCTTAACTCTTGCCCAAATCAGAGTTAAGGGAGGAAGCTCCTCCCACTACTCTAATTCAATTGGTTGGTGCTGCTTCCTTCCTTGACCGGAGGAAGTCTGGGCAGCCAGTTCTGCCCCCTTTGCAGTCTCCCAGACTGTAGATTGTCATCATCCTGGAGCGCATCAGAAGAATAGAAGGAAACTGTGGGTCCGCTGAAGCCGCAGTTACAAGGAATGTCCAAAGGTGGCTACTGTTTGAGGTGCACAAATACTAATGTTTGCCGGCTGAAAGCTTTGAATGTAGTAAGTTTTGAATGCAGCTGTGGAGTTGACAAGAACTTTCAAGTGTGCTGAAGACTGCTTTGGTTCCTCTGGAAACACAGTGGTCTGAAAGAAAGCCGAAATGGCTTTATTTCTCCTTTTTTGCCCCATTGTACTGCCACAGTGCTTAACCCGGAGTCAAAGCCATGGCAACCCCCAATTTCAACACCTTGCTGAGCCTCACTTCAACTTCTGCCCATGGTGGAGCTCCATCGTTGAAAGCCTGAAGGCTCTTTAATGTCTGCAGACAGGCACTAATGGATTTTCTTAAAAATAAAAATTGTCTAGGTAAAGGGCCTGACCTTCCTGATTCTCTGTTTAGAGCCCTGTGTTACAGCACTGCGCTTCATTTGTTACCTTACTGCACATCACTGGGAAAGGTAATTACAGTTAAAATTAAACTCTACAGACTGTGTCCTGCTGCCTTTTAACTGCAAGATGCAATGAAGAGGCCAATTCCTACGCATTCTCCTCTTGTTTAGAAGATTCATGTTTATCTAATGCGAAGTCAATATTATCGCCCTGTAAAGAGTTAGGGCGCCGCTAACAATCCATCAGGGAGTGCTTTCTTTATCACACCGGGGCTATGGTCTGCTGGTTCAGAAACCATTTAACAGCACGAATACTTGGGTCTGTCTTTGCCGCGTCAGCATTCAGTCCGCCATTTATCTCGCCCTCCAATGTTTAACAATACGATATTTCAAAGTGTTTTAATAGTGAAGTATTCAAGAAATGGAGACGAGGGGGGTAAGAGAGAAGGAAGAAACAACAGCACACACACAACAGTGCTGAAAGGGTTCATACAAAGGAAATGAAACGTCACCCTGGACTTAATACTCATTGCAAACCAAGGTTTATTTTAGTATGCAGCTGAACATGTTTTGTGTAGTGAAATTTGCAAAGAAATACAATTGTGCAGTTGAAACTAAGTTTTTGTGTAGTTGGGCCTATGGGGTTAATAGGGGAGTAGGTTGGTTCTCAAGGAACATTTCTCTCTTATTTCTTAAAAGGAAATAAAGGACAAAAACTAATGAAAAAGTAAGAAACAGAAAATGAGGATGAATAATGGTTCTTTTCAATCTTCATAATCTTATACAAAAATTATGTTAGAGCCTTTCCCTACTTTTCCCTATTCTTTGAAATGTATCTCCTTCCTTCCTTCCTTCCTTCCTTCCTTCCTGGGTGTGCACGGAACCAGTTTGGCCAGTTCAGTTTGAATCCAAACCAGATTCGAACTGACCCAGCCTGGTCCAGTTCCCTCCCTCCCTCCCTGTTTTATTTTCCCTTTCTCTCTGTCTCTTTCTTTGTATATTAATTCACATCTCCCTCCCTCCCTCCCTCTTTCTTTCTTGTTAGAAAATTCTGGATGAAGTGGTAGTCAGCATGTGGACAGGGATGGGCTGTATCTACCACTTGTGCAGTAGAAACCAAATCTTAGCATAAACCTTTTTGCAAACCCATTAATATTTATTTATGCATTAAGGGAGACTAACATAGGGCTCAGGGGAACCCTGAGGGGGCTCATAGCCTCAGGGGAACATAGGGCTCAGGGGAACCTCCTTCCCTGTCCTTGGCCATGCATGTACAAGGTGCATATGCACTGCAGTATAATGTTCCAGTCTTCATGTGCTACTGGAGGTCAATGTGCAGTTCATGTCCCTGTCCATTTTATTTCCTCATCTCTAGGACCATGGCCTGACTGTTGAAGACTGTTCTCCAGAGCAGGTGGATTTATTTATTTATTTTTGCAAATTCAATTTTTATTAATTTTAAGAATAACAATATTATCATTCATTAAAAATACACACAAAAAGGGAGGACTTCCCGCTCACATTTCTTCGTGAATCAACAACTATAAAATTTACCCTTGCTATGATAATAAATCAAAACATAAGTTCAAACCCTTACAAACATAATAATCTAACCAACCTGCGATTTATACTAAATTTCAAACCCTGCTGTCAAGTCCATAGTAGGAAAGTAATTCTTTAGATACAACAAAAATGGTTTCCAATCTTCTTTAAAACATTCCAAGTTTTGATCTCTCAATAGTGCTGTAAGTTTTGCCATCTCCGCATATTCCAAAATTTTTATCAGCCAGTCTTCTTTTGAAGGCAGTTCACTAGACTTCCATTTCTGTGCATATATAATTCTAGCCGCCGTGGAGGCATACATAAAAAATGTTAAATTGGTTGTAGAGATTGCACCTTGTGTTATTCCCAGCAGGAAGGATTCTGGCTTCTTAGGAAATGTCATTTTAAATATTTTCTTTAATTCATTATATATCATATCCCAATAGGCTTTAGCCTTCCCACAGGTCCACCACATATGAAAAAAATGTGCCTTCAAAATGTCCAAACTTCCAACATTTGTTTGAAACATTTTTATACATTAATGCCAGTTTTTTTGGTGTCAGATACCATCTATACATCATTTTATAATAATTTTCTTTGATAGCATAACATGCAGTAAATTTTAAGTCATTTTTCCATAACTTTTCCCAGGCTGCCATTTCTATATTACGCCCTGCATCTTGAGCCCATTTTATCATAGTCGTTTTAACCACTTCCTCTCTTGTCTCCTCCAAAAGCAACAGTTTATACATTTTAGATACTAACTTTTCATCGTTTTGACATAATTCCTTCTCGAAATTTGAGGTCTGGTCCTCAAATCCGACATTAAGGTCCTTCTTATACATCTCATTTAACTGATGATATTGAAACCAATCTCTAACCAAATCTTGTATTTCAGTTAAGCTTGATTTATTTATTTATTTTTAAAAAACCCACTGACTCTATGGAGAAGTCTCTTTGCACATAGTAAACCAACACACTGGGGAGAAGCTAACATTCAACCTTCCTCCCTTTTGTGTTTGTTTTTGACAGTTAGGGAGGTGCATTCTATAACAGCTATTTATTTATTTATTAAACTGAATTCCATCACTCACAGCTCTGGCAGCAATTCCCTTTCTGATTAGGAACTGTCTTGATTTCTTTTTGCCCCCACCCCCATCTCTCTTCCTCCACAGCCAGCTGGGGCCATCTTGGAGATGGCTATCCTTTCCCAGCCTTTCTGCATGGTGCCTCACAGTTCTGAGGAAGGTACACCTTTCCTCTTTGTTTCCACCTGCTCAGCACAGCTTCCTCTGGGTCTAGAAGTAGAAACCACCCCCTTTAATAAAAGGGGAGGTTCCACACATCCTCTTTGTCTTATTGGGTCCACTTCCTCCTGGCTACCCCTACTTCCATAGTTTGCTCTGTCTCATGTTGTTCACAGAGTGTGAGGCAGGCATATCTATCAAGGCATCAGACTGGTTGGCCAACTTGGTCACTGGTCGAGGGCCCAGGCCCATCAGTAAGCCTGTGACTAGCCCCTGAGGCCATAGTGAAAAAATTGATGGCTGACACAGCAGCCTCTGAGACAGGCATGGAGCCACCCGAATGGCAGCCTGTGTCCAATCCCACTCGGCGGCCCCTCTAGTTACACCCCATGTGTGTGATGTCATGTGCATGGGGGCATGCTTTGGGCTCTGGAGAGCCTGAGCGAGCTCTCCTCCCCCATCTATTTCAGGCAGTGTTTGTTGCGTGACAGCCTTTATTTCCCTTTCTCTCCTTTCAGTGAGGAAAAGAAAGAGAAAGAAATACTGTCAGGCAGCAAGTGCTGCCTGAAATGACAAGGGGAGAGCTCTCTTGGGCTCTCTGGAGTTCAGGGCCACAGCCCCGTGTGTGTGACATCATGTGAGAGATAGCCTGAGCAAGTTTCCCCTTGTCAATTTCAGGCAGTGCTTGCTGCCTGAAAGCACTTCTTTCTCTTTCTCTTCCTCACTGGAGGGAGTGAGCGACTTTCTCTAATGGATGGAAAGAAATTGTGTGTGTGTGTATTCACTAGGGATGTGAAGTTGTGCCAGTATTGTCCCCAATATGCTCCATTTTAGGCATTATGGGAAGGGACCTGCTCCTTGACAGTTGGAACTCTGACTAAAATCCCTCCTGTCATGGTGGAACTTGTTGAAGTTTTGACATTCCTGTCAGACTGGCAAGACACCATTTAACTTAGTCTGACAGGAATCTCAAAATGCCTGTTACTGGCTGCTTAACTGACCAATTAATTGGCTCACTGATTTAACTTGCTCGTACAGACATGTCAGGAAATATTGGATTTCTGATCCAACATGACCCAACCCAACAATTTTTGGGGAACATATTGACCCTCCCAACAGTTTTTTATATGGGTCAGATTGCATCAGATCTGACCTTTTAAGGCTGCGCACACTTGGTATACACCCACACAGAGAGATACACACCTTTTCCCTAAAAGGTGTTACCATCACCTTTATTACTATTGAGTTTTGCTTTATTTTGACAATGTCACATTGAGGAAGAAGGTCATTTAACCCATGTTTAGTAGGCAAACACATCAAGCTCCAAGATAGCACATAATGCAAACTATTTTCAAATTGGGTGCGGGAATTAGAGTGACAGAATGAATGAACTCCAGAGTTGAAGAGCAAACATTTAATGTGGCATGTTCAGCTTTGGCCAATTTGATTAGATGAAATGCCATATTTTTTCATGCAAGGTGTAAATATTGAACAATAGCTCTGGGCTGTTTGGTTGGCCAGGATTATTAAATAAGGGTTAATAAGGATAACCTCTGTTATATCTTCCACAACCAAATTTATCACTCTCAGCTTCACTTACTGTAGAATTAATAATTAATCCAGGCATTGTTTTGCAGGGTATTGCAGACACAACAGGTGTAATCCATAGAAACAATATAAAAAATGACATTTATTTTATGCACTTGGGTTGTGGTTTATGGTCCTGATCCAGAAAAAGGGAGCCTAGCCTGATTTTTCCTGGTTGTCTGCTGCCACAGGAGTGTGGCTCCCTGCAGCAAACTTCTTAAATGACGCCCTCCCCTTAAACAAGGTTAGTTGAGTGAGTGCTCCGCTAAGCCCGTTTAGTTGATGGTGTGGCACTGTGGCGTGGCTCCATGCCATGGCAACACATATGGAGACCCCTGCCAGGAGGCTAAAACGAGCTTCCTGGTCTCTGCAGCCCCCACCAGCTCTGTGATGGAGCCAGTAGTCGTGAGGGCAGCTGATCTGGCTGCCCAGGGCTTGGTGGTTGCTCATGTGTGGGGACAGTGGGCTCAGCCCGCTCTCCCCGCACAAACCCTCCTGGCACTTCACATGGATTGTGTGAAGCGCCTGTGTGTCTTCTGTGTCTTGGCCTGTTTAGTTGGCTGGGATTATGAAATAAGGGTTAATCAGGATCACTTCTGTTATATCTTCCACAACCAAATTTATCGCTCTCAGCTTCACTTACTGTAGAATTAATAATTAATCCAGGCCATGAGCTGGGTCTCATGATCGGTGAGACCTGGTTTGATGAGCTGAGTGGGGAGAGTGGGGTAAGCCCCTTCTCCCTGCAGACGATCCGGGCGGGAGCCCTGGGTGGCCGGATCGGCTGCCCACACGATTGCCGGCTCCGTGACGGAGCCAGAGGGGGCTGGGGGGAGCGGGGGCTGATCGGCACCCGGAAGGTCCAGCATGCCCTGCGCGAGCGCTCAGGGCATGCTGGCGAGACCCCCAGAGCCAGGAGGTGGCTTATTATTAAAAACAGGTTTGCGGAGCGCTCGCTCCGCAAACCTAGTTTTAGGGCAGGGGTACTTAGGCAGGTTACCCGCCTAGGAACCACCGGGCTCACAGACGAGCCCAGTGGTTCACATGATGGGGCAAAATCGGGCTAGCCTCCGCTAGCCCGATTTCGTCCCATCCTGTGGATAGCCTCATTGTTTTGCAAGGTATTGCAGACACAACAGATGTAATCCACATCCCATAGAAACAATATCAAAACCGACATTTATTTTATGCATTTGGGTTGTGGTTTATGGTCCTGATCCATAAAAAGGGAGCCTAGCCCAATTTTTCCTGGTCGTCTGCTGCCATGGGAGTGTGGCTCCCGGCAGCAAACTTCTTAAACGACCCCCTCCCCTTAAACAAGGTTAGTTGAGCGAGTGCTCCGCTAACCCTGTCTAGTTGATGGTGTGTCACTGTGGCTCCCTTCGCAATGTTTACTTCACCATGTGTCAGCACTAGCTGCTCTCAACTGTTGCTCACAGTGACAGGCAGCTGCCCATCACTGAGGGGATCCCCATAATGCACTGCGTACTCATGCGATGCATTGTGGGATTTCTGGGGGCCGGGATGGTGTATCCTCGCCCTTGCAACTCCATGCTGCATGGGGCAGCAGCGGCTCATCTGGGCACGCAATCCACATGCCCAGCAACTCTATCCAGATTGTCTGCAGGGAAGGCAAGCGGCTGCTGTCTCCCCACCACCTGCCCTCAAACCCGCTGATGGGATCGTGAGAATGGGCTCACTTCTGTTTACAGAAGCTCAGGGAAGGTACAGTAATATACATAGTGAGAAGCCAATATTAACTTAATCATAATAAAGCCAATGTTTAACTTGCGCACTTAATAATATAAAGACTATCTACTTTCATGTCACCTTTGGGCCAGTTTTGCAGAACAGGAAGAATACATCTTCTGCTAAAAGAGACTTCGGCTGTAATTGGTTCACAGGGAGATGAAAAACTAAGTCGTAATCAAAGAGAAGGAGAGAAAAGATTTCGATAATAGAGACAGTCCTTGCAGATTATAGAAATATGTCATTCTTTGTGGGAAAGATTTCAGATTTTTTAAAAGCACATACACAGAGATAACATACATTCTTGGCTACATACAAGATTAAACACCCACCCACGCACAAAGAAATAATTTAACAGCAGGAAAGAAAATAACCCTTTCGGACCATGTGCAGGCTATGGATGGACAGAACCTTTCACCCCAAGAAACGTGTCCTCAGCTGTTTTTCCTAACAGGGAACACAGAAATTCACTTAGGTAAAATTTTCATAAGAACTCTAGCCTAAACATTAAGATTAAATCTGGCCCTGAGACAGATAGCAGTCCACACCTGGGGAGGGTCTGTGGAGGATGTCTTTTTGGGCAGGTTCTTGTTGCATCCTCTTCCTAATCTCATGGGCGGGGAACAGGGGTGGATTCAGGGGTGGAACCACCATTGAGTGAACAGGTTCCAATAACCTGGGCCGCCACCCCTCATGGGCCATGCCTCGTGCCCCAGCCAAGCCCCCTGCCTCTGATGTCAGATGCAGGGGGCATAGCTTTGCTTGAAAACAGGGCCACGCGGCCCCATTTGCAAGCAAAATCCCCAGCCTCTCCCTAAAAGGCAGGGAGAGTTGCTCTTGGCCATGATGCCAGGGGTTTTTGCTTGCATACGGGGCTGTGTGACCTGATCCCAGGTGCAGGGGGTGAGGCTTTGATACCAGATTCCGGGGGCGTGGCTTGGGGGCTGTGGCAGCGGGCTGGACCTGAGCCGCCACCGGTCTCCCTCCACCCCTGGGTGGATCTACCATTGGCCAACCATGTACAGTGAATGAGGCTAGGGCTAGGGCTAGGGGTCCACTCAATGGGGACAGGGCTGGGGGAGCTGTGCACTGCCTACCTCCACAGCCACCTGCCCGTCCCTCCCTCATTGGCACTAGCAAAAAGCCAGCATGCATAGGGTCAGGGGAGCCATGCACTGCCTCTGCAGTCACCCATACACCTCTTTCCCTTTATGCTGATGATGGCACAGGCCATGGTGGCAGGGCAGGTGGGTGGGCAGGCAGAGGCTAGCAGCAGTAACGGAGGCTAGTGGTAGCAGGGGGAGTGTGAGCTGCCAAAAATCTAGCCACGGGTAGCCCACGTCACTGTGCTAGTGGCAGGGATGGTATCATCCATATTGGCCTAAAGAAAAACAAGCGTGGAGCTTAAAAGAGCATCAAGTTTGTCCCTGGCTAAGTGGTCCTGGTGGTAGAGGAATGAATGAATTATCCCCTCTTCTCCTGGGTGCTTTCCAGATTACCTACTACTATTGTGCTAAAATGCTTTGGCTTGGCAGGATCGAATTGAGAACGATCCCCAGAATCGAAAACACGGAAATTTCCCTACAATGGGAAAATACAACTGTAGTGATCAGTCACCCCTCCCTGCTCACTACAAGAGCTACTTTTTTGGCAACGGGCATACGTTATAGAACTAAATCACAGTGATATGTGATTTAGTGAAATGTGAACGGCACCCTGCTGACAGCATAGGGCCTGCAGTGTCATAACACAGGAAGTATGGAAGCACACTTTGCAGATATCTTGTGATGATGTTGTAAGGGTTAATTTAGAAAGTGCCCTGGTTCTGAACTCCATGCTGCTGGTAAGAGACCTCCTGAGTAGTTTCCAGATAGTGGGCCTTACAATGCAAAAAGTGGTATACACTGCAACAGCACTTGTTTTGTGTGTCGAATTCAAACCACAGTTGAAATCCGTTGTAAGCTACAGCTGGTGAATAAAGCTATTTTTATGCACTGCTTTTGCGGCTTTATAGAGCTACAACGCAGCAACAAAATCCAAAAGAATGCATTGGAAATGTGAACAGTATCTTGCTTATAGCACAGGCAGTGCAGAAGCACACTTAAGGGATACATTGTGACACTGTGGTAGTGTGCAATCTGGAAAGCACCCTGGGCAACTGGCTTCATCCTAAACTTCCAGGAATAATTCTACAACCTGCAATGGTGCCTCCAACTTTTAAAAAACAGTTCCTGTAATTTTATCACAAGGATAAGGCAGAGATGCATATGAAACTCACAGGAGGCTTGGAATTCAAACTAAATTATAATTATAAGTCTGCCTTGGCTGTTGAGGACCCAGAGCTGCCTTATTAAGGAACCACTTAAATTTACACCGGGCTAATAATGTATTTGCTCAGTTTGATATTCTCCACATAGAAGGGGGGAGGGGAGAATATTAAGTGGTTGGGGGAGGGGAGGTCTTGCTTTTAATTCACTTTATCAATTTCCAGATACTGTAGGGAATCTTGCAGGTAACTTAACAAATTGTTCCAGCTGCTATTAATAGCAAGCCTGCTTACATCTAAGGTGTGTTTTATTAATTAAAAAAAAAATCAGAGCCTTTATTAATCATTGAACAAAATTATTTCTTCAAGGTAAATGGCAGCAGGGAGGGTTAGGGGAAGAGAACAGAGGCCACCCTTCAGTAAGAGATAGTGTAGTGTAGTAGATAGAGGGCTGGACTCAGACCAGAATGCCCATTGGCTTGAATCTTTGCTCAGCAATGGGTGACCTTGGGCCAGCAATGGGTGACCTTGGGCTCTCTCAGCCCAATTTCTTTAATTACTAGTTATATACGGCCTTCCTGACAATTAACTCAAGAGGGTTTACAATGCAAAAGAAAAGTGGAGGGGTAGGGGAGAAGAAGGAGATAGGCCAGTTCAGGTATCAGTTCTTATGTAATGCTACTTAGCAATGGTCTGACAACCAAAGTGGGATGGCTGCTACAGGGCGTTTTCTGGACGACAAGACTTGCAATGGTTAAAGTGTTGCATAGTGCAGTCGAATTAGGCAGAGGTTTGAAACCGTGAGCACACTGGCCTTGATGCAATTTTCTATGCAACATGGCAGGGTTTTGGCCATCTGTATTGCCACTGCTTCAGTTGTTTTTCCAGGCAGGTGTCCATATTCTACCTGGATCTCCTTCACTGCCCTCCTCCTCCTCCATTTCTAGCCTATAGGGTCACGGAAAGGGTGAGGAACCATTGACATGATAAACTCTTTTTTAAAAAAACCAAACATTTCTTGGTGCTTTTGAGCAAAAGTGCAACAATGTTCTCCTGGGGCGTGTGGGATCAAAAGCCAAGGATGAAAGCGGAAATGAAACAGAGCAGAAATGCATTAGATATATTTGTACAAAGAAAGAAAAAAATCGGCTTTATATTCAGATTCCAGAGACAAATGTGACCAAAACCTAGGGCCAAAGGCAGAAATGAAAATCTGAGAAGTGACAATATATTAAGAAAAATGTATTGTGTGGCTTTACATGTCAACAGATCCTTGATCTGCTGAATGAGTCAGCAAATCCACAGCGTGAATGTGTGTCCCCCCCACCAAAAAAAGTCTTAATGAAAAACATGAACAATCAAAATCAAAAGCCAAAAGCAGATGAGAAATGTGTTTCACCATTGCACCATTGTAGGTTCCACCCTTGCAAAAGAACTTGCATGGGAATTTATTTATTTATTACATGAGCGGCAACATTATTTCAGGGATGGGTGGAAAGGGGCAGTAAAAATTGGCAAATCCAAGTGAACTGTCCAGAACACACTACACTGCAACGCATCAAACATGGGGCAATCCTCTGTACAATGGAAAAACACAGCACATTCCTGCAACAGTTTTACAATGTTATAGGGCCAAAACGCATCAATAAAACCCAAATTGAGGCATTGGAAATATGGATGGTGACATATTCCCTGGTGACAGCGCAGTGACCGTGATGTCACAACATGAGAAACTTGGAGGGGCGTTTAACAGACATGTTGTGAAACTGTTGCAGCGAGTAATTTGGAAAACGCCCAGCAGAGGGTCCTGGTAGGGGAAGAACATATGGATGGCTCCAATGGGTCGTGAGCATTCCCCCACCCCACCCAATATTTCCCACTTCCCCACCCACCAGACTGGAACTTTAGAGCAAAGGGTCAGACAATATAGTCATAGTATATTATGAACCTATAGCTTGAATGAATCCTTTGAAAAAGTCTTTGAGGCTATTCACACGCATGTACAAAACCGGGCAGAGAAGCCCGGTTTTGCACGTGTGTGTGTACTGCCCGGATTGGGCCTGATTCTGGCAGCATTGCGGCAGCAAACCCACCTATGGAGGCTCCCTCTAAAATGAGGAAAAGGGAGCAAGTGCAGGTGCTCCCTTAACCTCAATATTTGGACCATCTGTCAGCCGTGGCAGCAAGCAGCCATGGCTAGCAGACTCGGGGAGGGGGATCCCCATACGCACTGCACACTTGTGTCGTGCATTATTGGAGCTCTGGGGGTGGGGCGACACATCCCAGCACCCTGACCCTCTGAGCTACTGACAGCAGCTGGTGCTCATTTAGGCAGGCGATCTGCCTGCCCAAGGAGAGGAACTGCTCATGTGCGGGGTGGTAAGATCTTCAGGGCTTCCTCGCTGCTAACCCCATTGCCCTTTCTCACTGGTCATGAGAAAGGGCTCTTTGTTGTTTAAAGAAGCCTCATTCACTCACTCCTCCACCCAGAATAAGCAGCAGAAGCCAATGGAACCAGGTAGGCCAGTGCAACAGGCTCCCAGGAGCCAGCCCAATCCTCCAGCTTCCTTCTTGGCTAGGAAGTGGGCTGGATGAAACCATGAGGTACTTCACACGATTGGTGTGAAGTGCCTGAGAGGGTTCTGCAGGGAGAGCGGGCATGGCTGGAGAGCTCTAGCCCGCAGTCCCCGCAGACGAGCAGCTGGGTGGAGCTGACGGATGGTGGGGATCGGGGGCTGCATGGCCCCCAGCAGTCACAGGATGCCCTGCGCAAGTGCGCAGGGCATCCTGGAGAGACCCCCAAGTCTGAGAGGTTGCTTGCAGCCTCCCGGTGAGGGTCTCCTCATGCGTCGCCATGGAACGGAGCCGCCCCGTGGCAGCACACAATTCGAAAACCTGGGTTAGCGGAGCATTTGGGAGGGCTACTCTGGTGTGCTAGCCACCAGAGAACCACTGGGCTGGCCCACGAGCCCACTGATTCTCACAATGGGGAAAAACAGGCTGGGCTTCTTTCGCCCAGTTTTTCTCCATCACAAGAACAGCCTCCATGTGTGCATGGGGTTGCAGGACCATCTCCCCTGCTGGTTCCAGCTGTGCTGCTACTGATCTCTCACCTCACCCCAGGATCAGGCCCGATCAGGCACCTCACTCCAGGATCAGGCCCAACCCCAGTGGCGTCTTGGCGGCAAACTTGCCTCTGGAGCCACCCTCTTAAATGAGGTTAGGAGCGGAAGTGCTCTCCTAAGCCCATTTTCCTGATCACCTGCCAGCCCTGGCACAAGTAGCCAGGGCTAGCAGACTGCAGGCCTCCCGGTCGGGGAGGGGGGGTTTCCCCTAATGCACCGCGCACTCACATTACAGGAGTTCTGGGGGTGGGTCAATGTATTTTTTAAAAAATTAGTTAGATTTATATGTCGCCCTACTCCCATAGGACTCAGGGCGGCTTACAAACAATAACATACATAGCAACACAATTCCATAAAAATATATCTTACATAACCTCATAAACCACAACCCGATACAATACTCATTCCACTTGACATAATAACCATGGATTACAGAATCACTCTACAACCAGCTTTCTCAAAACGAACGAACACCCGGTGGATCATTTCAGTCTTACATGCCTTACGAAAGGCCAACAGATCATGGAGAGCTCTGATATTATCCGAGAGACCATTCCATAGAGTCGGGGCCACCACTGAGAAGGCTCTGGCTCTTGTTGATTGGAGTTTAATATCCCTAGGGCCCAGGATCACCAAGGCATTACTTGTGGCTGATCTCGGGACCCGGCGAGGGACATATGTAGGGCAACGCCCCCTGGCACCCTGGCCTCAACCCTGCTGTTAGTAGCCAGCAATCATCTGGGTGGGGAATTTGCCCACACAAGAAGGAGCCCTCGATCGTCTGTGGGGAGGCAAGCCTTTTAAGGCTTCCTCCCCACTAGCCCTCTTGCCCTTTCTCACTGATCATGAGGAAAGGCTGATTATTTCCAAGACAAATTGAGCCCGTTTCTGAATAAGTCTGAAAATGTCAAGTGGGCTTCATTAATGAGGTAAATAAACTAACAGGATTAATTAACTTACTTCTAGAAAATCTTAATGTGTAAGGAAATCCTCACTCAAAATGGCACAAATGCAGATATGTGATGGGTGGCCATTGTTTCCAAGGGCGGTCCATTGCAAAGCGGCATTTTCACAGCTCTTGCACCTTGTGCAAGAGCGTTCTTGCGCAAGTGCAAGCCCATTCCGTTACAAAGCAGATGGAATGTTGCACGCTGTGTCAGCCACTCTCTCCCCTGCTAGAGATATGTGAGCCCACCTGTTTCCCCTAACAGAGCACATAGCAGCTCAGGGGAGTGATTTGTATTGCGAAGGTAAAGTAAAGGCAAAACGTTCCGTCAAGTCGATTTCGACTCCTGGCGCCCACAGAGCCCTGTGGTTTTCTTTGGTAGAATACAGGAGGAATTTACCATTACCTCCTCCTGCGCAGTATGAGATGATTTGCCTTTTAGCCTTTCCCTACATCGCTGCTGCCCAATATAGTACCAGCGGGGATTCAAACCAGCAACCTTCTGCTTCCTAGTCAAGCATTTCTCCGCTGTGCCATTAGGTGGTAGTGGGGAAAATCTCCAGTGCCCTGGTTCTTACATAATCCCCGCCACATGCTGCTTTTAATAGAATTTGAAAGAGACAGGTGATCCAATCATGGATGTCCACCACTGTGGCTGGTTTGGCTTTCGGTTACAAGGGATCCACCCAGAAGGAGACAAAGGAGCACTGAACAATTCCAAGTCTGTTTGAAGATGCAGTCTGTGTGTAGGAAGGAACTTCTCTCCTGCTTGCTATCAGGGATGCAAACAAAGCCGGATTGAAAAATGCCTGGAGGCTGTGCCTGCCTTCACTAGTCAGCTCTCTGGCTTAACAACAGATAAGAGAACTCACAGTGTGAAACAAATGAACACTGTGGCATGGAGGTATCGTCAGTAATTAATATTGCAGAGACGAGATTGCAGGCATTAACTACCACTTTGGCATCCCCTCCCCCCCGCCACTCCGTGTACTCCCCGATACCATTTGGACAGGTTAATGAGGCATTTGGGGTCTCCTTAAAGTTACCAATTGCTAGTTTGGATCAGCTCTATACACTGTCATTATGCACTACTGAAAAGGTAACGCTTGGAAGGAAGAGGTAGCTGCTCCCTTTTCTCCTCCACAGTTAGGGTTGCTACCTTAAAAATGGGTCAGGGAAGAATTCCTATGAATTTAATAGCCGTATGATAGGCAGAAATTACTGCTTTGGGGCAGTATTTGGGGCTGGATGACTCACTGAAGCCTTCCAGTTTGGGTAAATTTACACCAGCAAAATGCTCACCAATGGTGGAAACGTGTATGGAATGGTGGCCTAGGGATAGATTACTCTTTGCATAATGAGTAGTGTTAGGTTTTATTTTAACTCACTCAGACCTTGAAATCAGGACTCTGCTTTCCTAAGTCCCGCACCATTATTCAGTCATGTTTCCAGAAGCTGTGCTGCTTGTCAGTCACTAGTGTTATGATCATGTTCACGTTTGTCCTTGTGCTTCCATGGCTGTTCAACATGGCAGCATCTGTTCTTTTTCTTAGTGTGAAGTGTGTTAGTTGCTAGGCATGCAAATGGATATGCGATGAAGAGTGGAACTGGTGAATACAGGCTGGTTTCTCCATGAAGCAGGAGACAGCAATGCTGTTCCACTATGCATCTGGAAAACACCATCTGTTACCCTTCCTTCTTGGCTTTTGTCAGAGATAAATGCTACCAGAAGAGTAATAATAATGATCCTTAGCATTTATATAGCAATTTGAATGGTTCTTTGAGTACTTTGTTGTGGACAACAAACCAGGATTCAGCACTTCATCTAGGTCAGTGATTCTCAAACTTGGGTCCTCAGGTGTTATTGGACTTCAACTCCCATAATCCCCAACTAAAGGCCACTGAGGCTGGGGATTATGGGAGTTGAAGTCCAATAACACCTGAGGACCCAAGTTTGAGAATCCCTGATCTAGGTAATCAACTGTGCAGGAACATGCAGAATTGCAGTGTGCACTTGCATGCCTATGGTACAGAAGTCGAAATGCTTGAAATTAATTAATTAATTAATTAATTAATTAATTAATTAATTAATATATTTCTGCACTGCCCCATCTGTCAGCTCTGGGCAGTTCACAACAAGCAGAACAGAGATGTAATTAAAACCAACAAAATCAAAAACTAAAGCAATATAAACAGTTTAAAACAATTAAAGACAGTTTAAAAACTCTGGAAGGCCAGACCAGAAAAAGTAAGTCTTAAGAGCTCTCTTGAAGGCCGGTAATGTTGTTAATCCTCTGATTTCTGCAGAGGGTGCATTCCACAGCCCAGGAACAGTGGCGGAGAACAGCCCAATCCCAAGTCACTACCAGACAAACCAGTAGCAACTGGAGGTGGACTGCTCCAGATGACCTTAATGTGCAGTCAGGATCATTATCGCCTTGAGATAATTTTATGAAAGGCGGTATATAAATTTAACAATAAACAATTTTTTTAAAATGTAGAAGAAGGTGCAATCTAAGGTATCATGGACCCAAGCTGTACAGGGCTTTAAAGAAAATAATCAACATTTTCTATTTTTCCCGGAAACATATCGGCAGCCACTGTAGTTCTTGAAGTACAGGCATAATGTGGTCTCTCCAGGTTGCTCTGGAGACCAGTGTGGCTGCCGCATTTTGAACTAACAAGTTGATGGACTATGTACAATGGCAGCCCTACATAGAGTGCATTGCAGTAGTTGAGTCTGCAATATAGTCCTATAGTCCTCCTACCTTCGGGGCACTGGGGTGTCTTTCTTCCTAACAATGTGGGAGGACGTCCCCTCTACACACAATGACTTACATACTGCCCATGATGGGACGACCGTTGGTAGAACAGCACCGAGACAATTCTTGGTCACTATGGAGCCTCAACATGCTCGAAAGCAGTGTGCATGGGGTTTGTAGATGGATGGAACCAGTGCGGGCACCCGGTTTTTAGTTTGGTGAACCACTTTAAATACTAATTATAACATCTCTTTATAATGCATGTCGAGGAAGAGTTCAGATGAACTTCTGCCCCATGCAATTAAGGAAAGGTGCCCTGGTGTGCTGAGAGGGAGAAAGTATGTGCACACTCACAGTGTGTGCATGGCCTTATCACAACCGGTGGGCTTTAGACCAGGCAGATGAAATATCTCCAAAGCCATTCAAAATGAAAGCTGTACTAGGATCTCTGTGGCAATAATTAGTTGTACTGGCAGGAAGACAGGTTCTTTGGGCTTTTCTCTGCTTTAAATTCTCATAGAAACATCAGAATAGAAACATCAGAATATAGAGAGCCGCCTTATACCGAGTCAGACCATTGGTCCATCTAGCTCAGTATTGTCTACCAAGACTGACAGTGGCTTCTTCAAGTTTGAAGGCAGGAGTCACTCTCAGCCCTATCTTGGAGATGCCAGGGAGGGAACTTGGAACCTTCTGCATGCAAGCATGCAGATGTTCTTCCCAGAGCGGCCCCATCCCCCAAGAGGAATATTTTACAGTGCTCACACATGTAATTTCTCATTCAAAGGCAAACCAGGGCAGACCCTGCTTAGCAAATGGGACAGTTCATGCTTGCTACCACAAGACCAGCTCTCCTACTGTCCCAAATAGTTGTGAGTGAAACCACCACAGTTGGGAGTTAAAGCAGCATGTCGTCATCCTTGCATTTTGATTACATGACAGATTAAATTGCATTTGCCTATGTCCAGTGTTTTATGATGTAAGCTTCCTAATGTACTCCAGCATAAAATACCACATAGAATTGCATTAACCCGAACGGGTCATCACTTCTATGATCGAGCAGCTGATGTTCTGTTATTATCGTCTCTTTGCTGTATTCCAAACCCAGTTCTTTCCCCGTGAAATGAACAATATTGATCTACTTATTAAATACTGTCTACCGAATATGAATTTTTCACATAAGCAGTGGCATTTTATAAAAAAAAACCCAACTAGCATAATGATTATTTATCTGCAGCACAGTGCTCTAAAGAGCGGCTTCATCAAGAGGTTTTCAATGGATTTTAGCTAAATACTTTGTGTACAAAAGGCTTGTACCTTCTTTGCAAAATGCCATACATTGATTATCTCTCTTAGGAAAATGGCCCAATCAATAAATGATTATGTTCCTTGAACATTCAGGCCATTGAACTTTTCTTTTGCAGTTTCTCTTTGCTGTCAGTTTAAAAGGACAATTGGTCCACTTTCATAATCAAAACTATCTTTTAAATAAAAAAGTGTTTCTTTTTCAAAACAGAAAAAAAAGTTTACAGTTTCAGTAGTTTAATTTACAGCCAGAGAAGGCAACCTGGGTTCTCCATTTGCTAATGAACTACACCTCCCATCATGGGAGTTTTAGTTCAGCAACAACTGGAAAACCAAGTTTTCCTGCCCCTGATTTAAGGCTAAACTCTGTATGACCTGACACCTATTATTAGGACTGATTGGCTTGTTTCTAACTAAGTAATAGCAGCTGGATGAGGCCCGACATCCAGCATGGTCCTGATCTGGATGGGGCCTTCACTGCTCATCTTTAACAAGGGGCAAGGCTCCAGTTGGTGCTAATGGCAGTTTTCTTCCTTATTCAATGGTCACATTAGCACGTAATGGGAAACCAGAATTACAGGGGGGAAAGGTTTCCCTGCCGTTACATCCAAATGTTTGCAACTCTGCTCCTGTTCCTTCTACAACCCAAGGTTTCGCTCCAGACACTCCAATTCGAACCCTTGGTTTGTAGTGAGTTTCGCTGCTCAAAACTAGGGTTCCATGGAGCCTCCATTATGTCTGAATGCAGCACTGGAAGCTCTCCTCTCCCTGTGTGATTGGTTTACGGGCTGTCCTTCAGGCAAGAAGGAAGCCCACACAGCCAGTTCCCCTCTTCACTGCAGTCTCGCCAACTGCAGAGAGCATGCTCTCTATTTCGTCCGAATGTGGACAGGGAAGTGGGGGGATGGGTGGAGAGGAACTGCAGGTCCATTGGACCAGCGGTTCAGCATTCCCTGCAAATGCGGCCAATAGCCCTCTCAAAGCCCCCTGATCTAGCTGTGATTGACTCAGTGAAAAACCAAGGTTGTCCACCCATGTCATGAGCTTTATGCTATGCATTGTTTGACCCTTAGACTCATAGGGTAGGTTCACATGAAAGACAGAACCAACTTGCAAAGTCAGTAACTGGCTTGTCTGTGACAGAAACCCACACCAAGGCAATTAGCTATGGTTCACTCAGGGCCTCAGACTGAGAAGGGTGGCCAAGATCTGGCTTGCCAACCCAAATGCTGTTTCCACTGAGCATCCCACTGTTATGTCTGAACCGTACTCTTCATGAACTGCTGTTTCCACTGAGCATCCCACTGTTATGTCTGAACCGCACTCTTCATGAACACCCAGGACCTTTTGGGGAGGCCTGACCAAGTGTGTACCCAGGGGTGTAGCTATAATTGAGCAGATGGGTTCAAAGAACCTGGGCCCCCAAGCTCCTGAGGGCCCCCCAGCTCCACCTATCCCAATTTTCTTCATTATCGCCCTCACTCTGAGGGGCAGCCGGAGAGAGGGTCAAACACAGGCCCCCTCTCCTCTAGCTACGTCCCTGTGTACCTCTGGCTGCTTGTCTACTTCCAACAAACCAACATACATGATTGTCTACAGGGACAACTTCAGGTTCCTTCTCCCTTGGGCTAGGGGAACCTCAGGTTCCACGTTACATGCAAACCTGCCCACAGTCATGATGCTTTACGCTTTACAAGATGTGATTAAACTGCAATTGCATGACTCAAAAGCATTATGAATTGGGATAGGGGAACTCTCATTGGCTCAATTCAGAATCAGCTTGATAGTTATGAGCTTTCTTGGTGAGCACTCAGAATGAACAGCTGTGAAGCTGGTCCTTCAGGGGGAATGCTGCCCCATCTTTGACCAGTTTTTCACTAAATCTGGCTTGTGTACTTTTCAGAAGTGGCTCTGTTTTGTCCAGATATACTGCAAGTTTGTTTGCCCTCATCCAGTTCTTAACTTTCCCCACACACCTGCTCAGAACTTTCCCCTGCTTCCATGGTATCGGTTGGAAAAGAAAAAGTAGAGCTGGGTGTCATCTGCATACTGGTGGCAACCCAGCCCAAACCTGACAACTTCTCAGGATAGAACCCCGAAGGACAGGACACGTCAAGGATAGGCAACCTTGGTCCCAGCTGTGGTTGAACGACAACTCCCATCATCAGATTAAGTTGTGGTTGGGATGATGGGAGTTGTAGTTCAACAACAGCTGGAGAACCAAGGTTGCCTACCCTGTCATAGGTCAACTACCACAAGAAATCACAGTGCTCCCCCAATACCACTTTCTGGAACCTGCCTTCTATTAGGACTGTGCCATCCAGTCCTCTCTCTTGGCCTGGCAGTGCTCCAGTTAGATGCCATCATCCAGCCATGTCTCCAGTAAACATGCCAGATTGACACACTCATCCAAGATTAAGTCTTCTAATACCGTTCTACTCTACATTAGTTAATAATCTCTGGCTCTATATTCACCATCACTAATTAATTAAGATTGGAATCCCTACTCAAGGGTGGAACATAATCCGCCTTACTGGCACATTTTCACCACTCCAACTGTGAGTGCGACATTATTTCAAGCATGTTAAGAGGTAGCTACTCTGCATTTTAAATAACCTTTCTTATGAGGTCTTAGAGATGTAATGCGTTGTGTCAGGTAGATATCAAAGAATTTCCTTTCCCTCCTGGTCTGGGAGCAGATGTACATAAAATAAATAATTAAACTACAAGTATTTAAAGTGGGATGGGAGAGGGAGAGGGAGAGGGAGAGAGAAGCAGCAACCTTAAACATGATCACACTTTTCTCTGGTAGACAAAGATGTCACTGCATACATAATATGCTGTAATTAATCCTTTCATGGTTCCCTGTCTGCACTGTACAATATAACTATAGGTTGCCTGTCACCTAGTGATTTCTGCAGGTGAGCAATTATCATGATAATTAATAGTTAGAGAAATTACTAGGACAACCCCATCATGTTCCACATAAAGAAAACTTGCTATTTATTGTACAAGCTTCTCGTTTCTCCTACATTGTCATTGGAAATACATAGTTTTGCATTTACCTCTCCAAATCATATTCGTTGACACCCCTTTCTCATAACTGACAAAGAGAATATATTTTATGCTACTTTTTAAAAAACAAACAAATATTAAATGTAAGTGATATGGGAAATATCAAGATGGGCTTTTGAAAAGTACGAAGCGGAACATTTTTATGCCACAAAAGGAAATCAACTTGGCTTGGAACGACGGTGTGTGTGTGTGTGTGTGTGTGTGTGTGTGTGTGATAATTGTACCTCCAGGTTGTTAACTTTGGAGACACCAACAGTGTATTTGTTTGGAATACTGCATGGTGGTTTGATTTGTTTAAGGAGGATAAACAACGTTCCAGAGCTTGGATTGAGAGCAACACTTTCGATTCAGTCAAAATGGTGGGCTATTCATGGATAGGACATATTACCTCTGCTCTGGTTTGACCTCAGTGAGAATACAGACTGTGCAGTGCCCCACTGATCCAAGAGTGGGGTGTGCACGCTGTTTTCATCCATCTGCAAACCCCGTCTATGTTGCTACCAAGCACAGAGAGGTTCCATGGCACCTAAGAATTGCACCATAGGAAGATCATCACAAGGGTTCTGACCAGAATTCCCTGTAACAAGAATTCCCAGAGGTGTTGACTACAACTCCCAGAATTGCCAACTGCAATGGCCTCTGGCTGGAGATGAAGGAAGTTGTAGTAAGCAACATCTGGGAATCCCTGTTGTTGTTGTTGTGTTATTTATTCGATTTCTATACCGCCCTTCCAAAAATGGCTCAGGGTGGTTTACACAGAGAAATAATAAATAAATAAGATGGCTCCCTGTCCCCAAAGGGCTCACAATCTAAAAAGAAACATAAGATAGACACCAGCAACAGTCACTGGAGGTACTGTGCTGGGAGTGGAGAGGGCTGTTAGAGGGAACACTGGCACTGGCACAATTTCTAGGCACCACAGAGCCTCTCTGCACTTGGTAGCAGTGTGGACAGGTTTGCAGATAGACAGAACCACTGCATATGGCCCGCTCTTGGATAAGCAAGGCACTGTTCCAGTGTATCTAGGTCTGCAGAAATGTGGAAGCCACAGTTCAAATCAAACTGGCCTGGTTCGGGCAGTCCAAGTTCAAACCAGACCGCCCCGTTTCTAAGGCCCATGTGAGGATTCCCTTTTACAAGTAAAGTAAAGGGGGATTCCCTATCATAAGCCCGGTGGGGGGCAGGGTTGGGGGCAGGGGGGCAGCGAAGGGGTCCTTAATACCTTGTATTTTCAGGAGGTGCTGAATGACAACCTGGGCTGGCTGCAGGCCTGATCCTTTTTGTCCCTTTCCATGCCATCTAAATTAATCCTCATACCATATCCTTTGGCAGCAAATTCCATGCATGAATTATGCATTGTGTTAAAAAGCGCTTCTTCTTTTTTGCCAATCCTGGATTGGAGGTTTTCAGAAAGAGATGGACAGCTGTCTGGTAGGAAGGCTGTAGTAGTGGTTTCCTTTCCTGAGGAGGAGGAGATAGACAACACATGCCATGTAATGTGTGTGGTTATGAACTGCCAATGCGGCTGCTGCAGGCATCTAAAGAAACAGCTGGTGGTCTCGTGGCATGCTTGTAGTCAGAACTGTGTGCCATACCGCCCAGGTTGTTTGGCCACACCCTAGGCATCCACAGGCATGTCCCTATTTTCACTGGTGAAATGTGGAAGGGTATGCTTATCTGATGCTTGTCTGATCCATTTATTTATTCATTCATTCATTCATTCATTTGATTTCTATACCGCCCTTCCAAAAATGGCTCAGGGTGGTTTATACAGAGAAATAATAAACAAATAAGATGGCTCCCTGTCCCCAAAGGGCTCACAATCTAAAAATAAACATACGATAGACACCAGCAACCGTCACTGGAGGTAAAGTGCTGGGGGTGGATAGGGCCAGTTACTCTCCCCCTGCTCAATAAAGAGAATCACCACGTTAAAAGGTGCCTCTTTGCCAAGATAGCAGGGGTTAGGCTTAGGACTCTTCAGGGCCCAGAGATAATCACAAGCCCAACCACTGTTGCAAAAACAAAACATTTCCCTCTGGTTCCTAGCCTTATCTGGAGGCCTTCTGGGCTTTTGCCCAGAAATGAGCTTCCATGGCTTGTAATGCTGGCATTAAAAAAGGAGCAAGCATCACGAGCCCCTTTCCCTTCTTGCCAAACTGCCTGCTGATTCTTGAAGCTTCTGAACAGTCAGGACTGTGGTGGAAACGGTCCCCAAGCTGGTGAAGGCCCACTGAGAATGCTTCTGTGGGAGCCTTTGCTGTCTGGCACCATCAAAGGCAGGAGTGTTGATGCACTTTCAAAGGATCTGGGGCCTGTGACATTTTTCCCCAGGCTCCTGTGTTGCCACTGCCGCTGCATGCTGCCACTGCCGCTGCTTACCTCTGCTTGCCACTGCCTCCTCAATGGTGGTAGTGGAACTATACAGGTTGCCGCTGTCCAGCGTGCAAAAAGCCAGCTGGGAAGTGATGTACGCACACCTGCCTGCACGTCCCTGCTTGCTTTCCCAACACCTAGTGGGGTGCTGTTTAGTTCTGCTGTTGCCATCAAGGCCGTGCCAAGTGGCGACAGCAAGACGAGAGGCAAGGAAAGAGGCAAGGCGAGAGGTGAGGTGGGGAAGATCTGAGGCACCTCAAAACATTGGGGGCCCATGGCCTGGTCCCCCCTAACAAAGCTACTAATCAAAGGCCTCCTCTTAGCTGACTATTGAGTTTGTGATAGGGAAAATCTCTCCTCTCCCTGTGTAATTTCTTCCTTTTTCTTTTTGCTAGTATGTATCCCTTGTTGGTGTAGCCTAGGACGGAGTCCAGTCTTTTAATATGCATCACTAAAGAAGGAAAGGCATTTCTACAAATCCCTTTAAAAGTCCATTTTCCTAGCAAAGAAAAGCAAAGTTCAAGACAGACAGTTTTATTAACCCATATATAGACATCACGTGAGCGGCTGACAGCCTTGAATGACAAGCACTTTATTTCGTGTGCCTCTGGCTGATATGGCAAATTTCACACTTAGGAAAATAGCAGCGCATTGAAGGTCAATGTCAGTAGAGCAGCAGCTAAAGCCTCGGATGGGATTGGGCTGTACATGTAAGAAAGCAAAATATAGAAGATTTACAGAACCAAAAGATAAGCTCTTTCCCCCTTTGCTTGCAAGGTCTCAGGAATTTCCAGACCCTGGAGGCACAGAAGAAAATCCAGCATCCATTAAAGTAGAAACTGAACTAAAACAAGCAGGAACTGTGGGGCAGCCCAGCCCTAGAGCTATGGGGCCAGGTGGAAAAGCAGTGTCTGCATCTTTCCAGCACTTTGTAGGAGCATTTCACCAGTGCAGGTGCAACAGCACCAGTAGCTCCCTGGCCTAGCACAGAAGCAATACAGTGTATGGTCCCAGTCAGTGTTCCCTGTAAGAGGGATTCCCAGATGTGGTTGACTACAACTCCCAGAATCCCCAGCTACAATGGCCAACTTTGGGAGCTGTGCACGCTCCCATTTTCTGCTCATGTGTGAGTGAAAAATAAAGTAGGAGGAGTGGGCAGTGATCATTTGCTAGCCTCCTGCTGGATAGGAGGGCTTTCCCTCTTACCTCATTCAGCAGCTGGATACCGGACGGGAGCAGACAATCACTGCTCATCCCTCCTTCTACCTTATTTTTCACTTGCACATGAGCAGAAAATGGAAGTGTGCACAGCTCCTGAATTTGGGTAGGACACTTGTCCTGCCCTATTTCTCAGGGTGTGAATGAGTGTCCACGAGGGAAAAAAGTGTAAAAAAACAAAAACAAAACCCCGCCAAGTTCTTGGGGTGACAAACCTCCTTCTGGACCCCAGCTGCACAGAAATGTGATTCATTTCCTATGGTTGCAATCCTGCAAGCTGAACTTGCTTAATTCTAATTGACTTCAATGGCACTGAAGCAGTTTGTGTGCAGGATTGCAGCCTACAACTTCAACAAACTCACCTCATTTAGCAGAAGAGGTCAAATAACATGAACTTGGCGGGAAAATATCATCATTTCAGCACAAGGGGAAAAGGATCCTACAAAAACAAACAAAAGACCAACTGGCTATAAAAACAGAAAAGTCTAAAGGGCAAGTCACTTGTGTTCAGAGGAATTACAACAATTAAAATACAATTTGCCATTTTTTAAAATAAAACTTTTAAGGCATTTAATACCCACATATTAAATCTCTTTTCTAATGACTTACCAGTTTTAAATACTTCACTGTAATGATTTATATAATTTGAAGTGGTTATTTTCCATACTTCATTACTTTCCCCCAAATGATCATTGATTTGATAATTAGTTGATCTTTTAGAGCCTGCAGACATGATGTCCTTGAAAATATTTTAAATGTCTTGTTCAGGGCAAAAATAAATTATAATCTTCCACATGGTAATTTTAGGGAATTTTATCTATCATTGACTTGGAGTCTTTTTATCATTTTTATGTGGTTGGGCACAACACTCAGAAATCAACGTATTGCAGTAATATCTAATCCAATAAAATGGTTCTCTGTGCCCAGGAATTAGATACCTTTGACTAAAAGTGCCCCCTCCCTCTGCAGCTAATGTTAATGTACCATTTAAAGTAAATGTGTTGGAGGGGGGGGGGAATGGACCTTTTTTTCTTATGGCTACTACTACTACTACTACTACTACTACTACTACTACTACTGTGAATATTTATATGCCACTTTTCAACAAAAGTTCCCAAAGTGGTTTACATAGGCTTGACTATTGCAATGCGCTCTACGTGGGGCTGCCTTTGTACGTAGTCCGGAAACTTCAGTTAGTTCAGAATGCGGCAGCCAGGTTGGTCTCTGGGGCAACCCGGAGAGACCATATGATGCCTGTTTTGAAACAGCTACACTGGCTGCCGATATGTTTCTGGGCAAAATACAAAGTGCTGGTTATTACCTTTAAAGTCCTGAATGGCTTGGGTCCGAGATATCTTAGAGAGTGCCTTCTTTTACATGATCCCCACCGCATGTTAAGGTCATCTGGGGAGGTCCGTCTCCAGTTACCACCGGTCCGTCTGGTGGCGACTCAGAGGCGGGCCTTCTCTGTGGCTGCTCCTGGACTGTGGAATGCACTCCCGGCAGAAATTCGTAATCTTAATTCTTTGCTGTCCTTCAAGAGAGCCCTTAAAACCTATCTGTTTGGCCTGGCCTTTCAGGGTTTTTAATTTAGTTTTAACTGTTTTATTCTTAACCTGGTTTTCAGGGTTTTAATTGTTTTGATAGTTTAATTGTTTTTTAAGATGTTTTTAAATTTGATGTTTATATTTGTATTTCCATTTTAATTGTTTTTTAATGATTTCTGTTTTTTAATTGTAAACCGCCCTGAGCCAGCTTGGAAGATAGAATTAAATAAATAAATAAGTAGAGAAATAAAAAATAAATAAATAAAGATGGATCCCTGTCCCCAAAGGGCTCACAATCTAAAAAACAACTCATAAGTAGACACCAGCAACCGCCACCAGAGGGATGCTGTGCTGGGGGTGGATAGGGCTAGTTGCTCACCCCCTGCTCAATAAAGATAATCACCATTTTAAAATTGTGCCTCTTTGATCAGTTAGCAGGGGCATATTAGCATTTGCTATAGGATGGTTGTGTAGAAGTGTAAGAGAGGTATAAGCTCCCTGGAAACAAATTACTTACGACAGATATTTACAGTATCAGACAGCTAGCCTGTCTGGCATGGATTAGCTAAATGGTCATCTTCATTTCTTCATTGAACTACCTCACCTCACCAGGAGCGGCTTGTGAACTCTCCTCCAGGGGGCGGCGGGCAGCTTCTTTAAGGTAAACGGAGCCAGTGCTCCATGCCGCCCAGCAGCCCCCGTAGTGGAGAATACCTCCGCCACTCACCTGGTCACTGGCGGGGGCTCGCCTCCACGGGAGCCAGGTGAGTGGCGGAGGTTATTCCCAGCAACGGGGGCTGCTGGGCAGCACAGAGCACTGGCTCCATTTACCTTAAAGAAGCTGCCCGCCACCCCCCCCCGGAGGTGCATTCACAAGCCACGCCTACACCTCACAAGACTCAAAGACCATATCCAGTAATCTATATATTTAATTCTCTAAGGCATACCCGTGGCTAATCCCGTGTGTGGCAGCTCTTGCGAGAGTTCATGAGCAAAAGCACCTGATTGGGCAGTGGGAATTCCATATGCAGATAGGGAGGAGGAGCCTGTGAGAGCAGAAGCACCATGGTGATTGGGCAGTGGGGATTCCATATGCATATAGGGAGGAGGAGGCTGTGATAGTTAAGGTCAGTTGGAATGCAACTGTTACTGGTCAGAAGATGTTCTTGATGGTAGTGGGCAGGGGTCTGCAAAGAGAGGGGCCCCAAGGGAGGAAAGTGCCCCTTCAGGAGAAGGAGGCTGCTGCTGTGTGAATTAGATGAGGAAACAAGATGAACAAGATCTGTTAACTCAGAAAGGGACAGAGAAAGAGAGAGGGAGAGAGAGGGGGGAGGGAAGGAGGAAGGAAGGAAGGAAGGAAGGGAAGACAGATAGGGGGGAAAGCGAGTGGAAGAGAGAAAGAGAGAGAAAGGGAGGGGAATAGAGAAAGAAGGAAGGGTGAGGGATGGGCAGCGGCCTGAGGGGAACAAGCAGCCATGGCAGTGGCGGCAGCGAGTAAGGGTCTGGTCAACTGCTGCTGTGGCTCCTGTCAGGAGGAGCAGGAGCGGAGTGAGGGTGGGGAGGTCTCCGGGGATAGGAGGCTGCAGCTTGGCCAATAGGTGCCATCAATGCTGCAGCTGTGACCGAGAGGGGTGAGGGGGATGGAGTAAAGGGATGGAGGTGTGACCAAGAGGGGTGAGGGGGATGGAAGCAACCGGATGGAGGAAGAGGAACAGGAGTGCAGCTCAGGTGAGGATGGAGAGATCTCTGAGGTGAGGGGGCTGTGGCAGGGGGTGAGAGGAGCAATCAAGTACTAGCGCGCAGATGCTCTGTGTGGGTTAAGCTAGTATATTTTATTCCCTTAATGATTGCCTTATCCCAACGAGGTAGTTCTTCATTTTGCGCCCCCCCCCCCCCAAGTCTCATGCTATTGGAAGAGCCCCTGGTGGCGCAGTGGTAAAACTGCTGCCCTGTAACCAGAAGGTTACAAGTTCGATCCTGACCAGGGGCTCAAGGTTGACTCAGCCTTCCATCCTTCCGAGGTCAGTAAAATGAGTACCCAGAATGTTGGGGGCAATATGCTAAAAATCATTGTAAACCGCTTAGAGAGCTCCGGCTATAGAGCGGTATATAAATGTAAGTGCTATTGCTATTGCTATTGCTATTGCTATTGCTATTGCTATTGGTCCACACCATATCTGGTTCTGGTAAATCCATCCTCTTCCAATAGCTCATTCTTCTCATTTTCAGTGTATTTCTTTGGTCAAGTGGTTTGTTCTCAATCCCATAAGTCATAAGAACATAAGAAAAGCCCTCCTGGATCAGGCCAAAGGCCTGCATTCAGTCCAGCATTACGTCTCATGCAGTGACCAACCAGGTGCATCTGGGAAGCACACAAGTGGGGAAAAGTGGGCAACCACCCCCTTCTGTTTCCTAGCAGCTGGTGTTCAGGGGCATGTTCCCTCAATACAATGGCTAGTAGCCACTGATAGCCTATCCTTTATGAATTTGTCTAATCCCCTTTTAAAACCACCTACCTGTAGATTGGTGGCCAACACCACATCCAGCAGCAGCAAATTCTGGGGCTTAAGTGCTAGTTGTGCAAAGAAGTACTTCCTTTTGTCTGCCTTGAATCTTTCAGTATTTTGTTTCAAGAGATGATCTCAGGTTCTAATATTAGGAGAGAAGGAGAAAAATGTCTCTCTATTCACGTTGTCAACACCATGCATAATTTTATACACTCTCTATCATTCTGTGGGTTATCTTTGATTGATGACGTCTGGCAGATCCAGGCTGTTTTTCTAAAGCTTGTTCTCTGTGGCCAGCTAGCATGTACCCACCCAGTTATGTGGAAAGTGTCATAGTCCTTTCCCCCCAAAACAGCCAGGGGTCAAAGTGATTCCTATCAACCCAGTAGTGGCTTGTCTTAAGGGCACTATAGGAGGGCACTATAGGAGGCACAGTTGCCTCTGTTTCCCAGAGGCTCAGGTTGCTCCTCCTTGTCCTGCTGTTGCCTGCAGACTGGCCATTCATCAGGTAGAGCTGCATATCATGCAGCTCTACCTGATGAATGGCCAGCCTCCAGGCAGTATGGCCCTTGGGCAGGATGGGAGAGAGAGGCACCCCCCTTTGGCACCCCCCTGGCATGTTAGATTCAGCCACTACTGTATCAACCCATCATATTGTATTAACATCTATTGATTGAGCTGTGTATACATCTAAATTTCTGTCATAAGAATTAGGTCAATTGACAGACATTTTATGGTGAGGGGAAATGGGTATGCTGGAGGCAGGAAGAGAGAATCATGTATTGTCTGACACTTTGCTATAAAGTTCCAATCTGGAGAGTGGGGGGACACAGAAAGCTACTATATACTGAGCCAGACCATTGGTCCATCTAGTTCAGCATTGTCTACACAGACTGGCAGCGGCTTCTCCGAGGTTTCAGGCAGGAATCTTTTTCAGCCCTAGCATGGAGATGCCAGGGAGGGAACTTGCAACCTTCTGCTCTTCCCAGAGTGGCTCCATCCCCTAAGGGGAATATCTTGCAGTGCACACACATCTAATCTCCCATTCATATGCAACCAGGGCGATCTCTGCTTAGCTAAGAGGACACGTCATGCTCGCTACCACAAGACCAGCTCTCCTCCCCTGAGGAGCAAAAGGATGAGAGGGAAATATTTGGAGGGAGCAGGCGCTGCCCTTTGCTACCCCTTGTAGCCATCCCAGGGCAGGGAACAAGAAAAGCAAGCACAGAAGAACACTTTCTGTTCAAATGGAGGAACCAGGCCACATTCAGGAACCTCTTAGGGCCAAGAAGAATCCTACCAGCCCTTTGGGTCTGCTGAGTTGGGGCTGCAGTACCACCCTCTAGCCACCTGCAGTGGTGGCACTGTAGCACAGTAGCTAACAGGCCAGCAGCTCCCTCTTTTGGGAAGCTGCCACGGTGGTCCAGAAAGTGCTTGGGTCCTGTTGCTAAACTCCCCAGTGTAACGCACCTCAGGAGTCTTACAATGTAGACATGAGGAAGCAACTGTCTCTGCAGCGCTGTCCACACAATCAACTTCCTCCACACATTGCCTGAACAGCTGGGCAGAAGCTGTTTCCATGTCTGTTGACATATGGGTTGGCGCTGAACCTCTGGCACCAGCCATGTTTTTACAGTAACCACCACACTTGGGAGAGGTGTTTTGTTGTTGTTGTGTGTGTGTGTGTGTTTAAATTTCAAGTCATGTTGGCGTATGTCGCTGGACCATTTTTACCCTTTCCCATAGTACATCTTTTGCATGAGTCACCCACAGATACCTGCTCATGTAACATCTTGCTATGGTCCACACACCATAGCAGGGCTTTTTGTCTGTGTCACACTGTGATCTGGACTGGGGTGGTTGCTCTATGGAGAACAGGCCTCATATATGGGCAGTTGTGCTTTCTCTTGGGGTCTAGATTCAACGACCTTTTGTCCCCCCCCCCCCCCACTGTAAGCGTATAATCCTATATACTGGACCTGGTGGACCAGCAAACTGGGTTTCTAATAACAATAGACAGCAATCATTTGCTACAATCCTGGAACAAGTATCACAGCCCCACTTAGAAATATGTAGAAACCTTCTAGGGAAAAGTGGTGGTCCGGGCCCCTATAATTCCCTGTTCCCTTCCTTTCAGGTGACACATGTGAACAATAATGGAAGGGCAAGTGAAATGTGAAGAAGATTAAAAATTTGGAAATGCCTTTAAAGAGATACCATGTACAATTGCAGAAATGAAATAGTGCTTCGTAGAATTATTTCTGCTTACTCAGAACATTGTTTCAGCCCCTTATTTGGACAATGATGCAACAATTCACATGTATGCAGCAGGCCCCTGCTCCTCTGCTATTTGAATTGCATTGCTGGCTGCATAAGTGTCAGAGAAGAAAGCCGTTGGCCGCATTCATATGTAACGCAGAACTGCAGGTCCAACGGACTCATGGTTCCACACACAGCCTTCCCCTACTCTCCCATCTGAATTCGGACATGCTGGAGTGGAGAGCAGCCTCTCTGCAGGCATTGAGACTGCAGAGAGGAGGAGGAGCTGGCTGTGCAGACTTCCTTCTTGACTGAAGGACAGTCCGCACAGCCAATCACGCTGGAGTTGAGGGAGAAGTTTCCTCCCTCTACTCTGGTTCCAGGGGAAGCAGCCTGTGGTTCCAGTTTTGGACATACTGCAGGCTACCTGGAACCTCAGGTTGCGGTGATGAAACTCACTACAACCCAAGGATTCAAACTGGAGTTCCAATTCTGAACACTTGGTTTCGTTACCGAGCCTAACCCCATTTGCTCACATTTGGACGAAATGTCCACAGAACTGCTGGCCCATTCAACTGCAGTCCTGTGTTACGTGCAAATGTGGCAGTTGTTTCCAGTCAATAGCAATGGGAGATCCTAAACTGCTTTTTCTGTCTATGGGGCAAATCTTCCACTGGCATAAAAAGCTTTTGATTCAGTCAGAACAAAAAAGGTCTTGATTTGACTTTGATAGAGCTATGCCCATTTGCTTCATTGACTTTACTGAGTGCAAATCATGGCCTGTTTTATGGTTTTGTGCTGTTTTACTACCTCAAGTGATTCCCCCCAAAACACAGTCAAGTTACTTGGCAGGTTTTAGGGTATATGGGTTTTTTTTTAAGGCTATATTTATAAGGCTGTTTTTTAAAAAAAGATATATTTTTGACCTGCAATGAAATATACCTGATCACATTATTGCAATAATCATGCAGTTTGAAAAACTGGATCAGAATGATGCGGTAAAAGTTGGTCATGTTCCTGGGTCCAGAAGCCCCCCAATCAGGGCAGAACAGCTTGGGGGATGAGTCAGGGTGGGCTCCAGCGTCATCAGATCTGGCTCCTCCACTATGACCAGAGGAGGTTCCTTGCCTGCATCAGTGCGCTTGCAAGTTTCTCCTGATGTCCAACCTACCAGGGTAGAGGCTCCCCAACTTTGCCATAGTCAGCACCTACAGAATAGAGCATTGCCCCGTTAAGCTCTGATAACTTCTGCAGGAAAGGGGGTGGAGCTAGAGTCAAGAGGCAGAGGGAAGGACTACTTCAAGGCTCAGTTGGGAACACCTCTTTGCTGAAGCAATATCCTTATGTCCTCTGGTAGATGCCCTGCACACAGCCCTGTAGCTGCTACACTCAGAACTCTCCAAGTTGTGACCCTGTTCTGGAAGCTAGCCTTGCTCCTGTTCCTTTGTTGGCCTCCTCCCCTGATCTTGTCCCCTGCACTATGGTTCTCAGACTCTTGAAACCCAGCCAGAGGCGCTCTTACCCCTGGACTTCGGGTCCGAAGTCCAGAGCCTCCACAGCCCCTGGAGGCCTCCAAATCCTCTTTAGTCTATCCTGGGTGGTGTGGTTTCCCGGCAGAGCATAACGATGCTTAATTTGCAGGGGGGGGGCCCTCCAAAGGCCTTGAAGTCCAGGCTGCAAAATTACCTAGGTGCACTTCTGAACCCAGCACAAATCCTTGCCCAGAAGAAATAGCCGGGGAGTTTGAGAGGTCTGGTCTGTACCTACCAATTCCACCACTTTCCTAAAAGAATGCAGGGTTACCTAGAAAACTGCCTTATACTGAGCCAGACCATTGGTCCATCTAGCTCAGTATTGTCTATACTGACAGGCAGTAGCTCCCCAAGATTTCAGGCAGGAGTATTTTCCAGCCCTACCTGGAGATTCCAGGAATTGAACTTGGGACCTTCTGTATGCAGAACAGATGCTCTACCATTAAGTCACATGGCCCCACCTCCCAAACTACCCTGATTGTGTGGCCATCTAAGGAACATAGGAAGCTGCCTTCTACCAAGTCAGACTCTTGGTCCATTGAGGTCAGTATTGTCTACACAGACTAGCAGCAGTTTCTCCAAATTTGCAGGCAGGAATGTCTCTCAGCACTATCTTAGAGATGCCTGGAAAGGAACTTCAGACCTTCTGTATGCAAGCATGAAGATGCTCTTCCCAGAGCAGCCCCATTGCCTAAAGGGAATATTTTACTGTGCTCACAAATGTAGTCTCCCATTCAAATGCAAACCAGGGGGGCCCTGCTTAGCAGAGCAGACAACTCATGCTTGCTACCACAAGACCAGCTCTCCTCCTCAGTTGCCCTATAGAAGCAAAAAACACTTTTGAGAAGTTCCATTTATCTAAGTTCGAGTCTTCTTATCGAAGTTAACCCAACTCAGTGACAAAATTGAACTAATGGAAAATACCAAATGTGTTGTTTACATAATGTAAACGACATAATGGTATTTACACAATGGAATTTATTTCATAACAGAATTTATGAATGCATTATTACATAATGGAATTTACCAAATGTGTAGTTTGCATAATGTTGATCAGCCATGTGGTTTACCAGGAAGGTGGTAGATCTGGATGATCCACTCAGGTTTGAGAATGCCTGGTGTAAACCTTCAGGGATGTATACGCCATAGCTCAGTGGCAGAGCATCTGCTTTACATGCAGAAGGTCCAGGTTCATCTCCAGCTAGGACTGGGAGACTCCTGCCTGACACCCTAGAGAGCCACCACCATTCAGTGTAGACCAGGCCTGCTCAACATAGCTCCTTCCCCTTGCTGGCTTTTTCTGAACTACAACTCCCATAATTCCCAGGCACAGCGGCCAATAGCCAGGGATTATGGGCATTATAGGCCAACATCTTCAGAAGGACCGAAGTTAAGCAGCCCTGCTGTAGACAATCTTGAGCGAGACGGACCAATGATCTGATTCGGAATAAGGCAGCTCCCTATGTTCTTGTGTGACTCACCAAGCCAAGCATAGCCCATCAGCCATCAATTATGGACTACCAGTTGAGTGACAACCTCTCTAATTTTGCGGTCCTAGACAGGCAGCAAAAGAGGAGGTTTATCATGTCCCCAGTGAGCTGACATAGCTGGTGGGCATAATCAGTGAAGGGTCAGGATCATCAGATGCACAAGCATGGCACAAGGAATCAGACAGAAAGTATTTCAAGCCTTCTTCCTCCTCGCTTCAGTAATATTCATGACACTTTTTAACATGCTGTTTTCTTGAAATAATGTTCTTGGTGTAGATCAAACAAACTGTTTTTGTTAGGACTCGTGAAGGTCACTTCATGGTTGGTGATGGTCTCTTGAACCTTAGAAAATCTGCATGCTTAACCCCAAATTTGGCAGACATCAGCAATGAAAGACACCAGTCACCTGTACACTTGAGGAGAATGAAAAATCAAGAGCTTTTGTGCACACAATACATTCTCCCACAACCTAGATGTGACCTACCATCTTAAGACTAATTCATCCCAGACAAGTTTTGATCTAGTGCTCATCTGTAACCATTAGCAACCGAGAGCAAAATAATATACTGCTGAGATTGCTTTTGCAATAAAGAGGACACAAATGATTTCTAGTTTATCTGGTTTTATTTTGTGTTCTTGGTAATAAAAGTTAAGCATGGTGTCCCTTCTTTCTTTGGACCATTCATCCAAGGCAGCTGAAGAATCAGTATGTTTGACCTCAGGAAGCACAATGATACATACACATGACCATATCTTATCAGTAGTTACAACCATGGTATATATCACTAGAGTTTGCAATGCTGTTGTATCACACCCTATCCTGAAATTATTGGATAGTATAGTCATAATAATTTGGTGGGCAAGATGCTTACCAAATGATGGGAAGATTTGAACTCTGCACCATGGCCCAGCTTGCTTGGTAGTGCTTGGAGTTTTCAAATATGGACAGACCTAGAAGCCATTCCCATGACCAGCCCTGAGTAGGACAGGGCTAGCCCAGGTAGGGCTGCTCATGTGAAGCACCAGGGTCGCTCCCAATCCTGCTGCTCCTTCCCCGGGTAGCCCTGCTTTTCAACCCAGGCTAAAAGTGAGGTAGGAAGGAAAGCGTGCACCTCTTACCTCACTGCCTGGTTGTGTGGGCTGTTGCACTGATGGCTGATGCTCCCAGGCTGCTGTCAGTGATCTTGGCCATAGAGTCCAGGGGGAAGGAGTAGCCTGGCAGCAGGGAGCTTTCCCAATACTTACTGTAGGCCCAGGGTATTTAAGAGGACATCTTCTTCACCATGAGCCTCATCACCCATTGAGATTATCTGGAGAGGTTCATCTGCAGTTGCCATCAGTTCATCCGGTGGCTATGCAGGGGCAGGCCTTATCTGTTGTCGCCCCGAGACTCTGGAGTGCATTCCATGCTGAGATAAGTTCCTCCTCATCCCTGACAACATTTAGAAAGTTTCTAAGGTCACATTTATTTACCCAAGCTTTTTAACTAGACTTGTGGTTTTAAATGGTTTTAAGGTTTTGATTTATCTTTTAATTTGTTTTATGTTGCTGTAAACTTCCACCCAGAGATGGAAGTTTGGGGCGGTGTACAAAATAAATACATAAATGCATAAATGCATGCTTGCATGCATGCATGAATGAATGAACTGTGGGATACCTGGCATCCTGGCTTCCTTCCCCTCACCTTTCAATAGGCGCACTGCTCACTGCTGTGACACTTGTCTGGGCTCATGAACAGTGAAGGCCTGTTTGGGTTCTGGTCATGTGGGGGAAGGCAGGTAGGCTCCTACCTTCCCTCTAGCTCTTAGCTCCCCGCCCCCAATTTGGTCCCATGTGAGTGACTTTCTAGGCAGGGCACCAATTCTTGGCGGGAGTGCCACTGCTCCCTGGGCAGGTCAAGTGGGCAAGGCTCACCTCCTGGCTGGTCTCTGGCTTGCTTTCCTCCTCTTCCCCCTCCCCCTCGGTGTATTCTGCTCCTGCCCCCTTCCATCCTCCTTTCTCTCTGTTACTGCTGTGGCCGCTCAGGCAGGAGCCTCCATCATTGGTTCCTCAAGCTCGCAGACCCCAAACAGAAAGTACGTGGTACACATGATGGCTGGCTTGGCTGAGGTCTGGTCTGGTTGGTGGTAGACCAGTCTGGAGGCCTTTATGGGCCTCCGAACCGGTTCGAAGAACTGGTGGTTCTGCCGGTTTGATGGTGGGGGGGGGTCAGGCTTAAGAGTGGGGGTGGGTGCACTTACCCCTCCTGCCACTTTTCCCACACCGGCATCCATTTTTTTAAAAGCCCATTGGGAAGGCAGTGTACCTCCCTGCTTCCCAGTTGCCCCCGTTGTCAGATATGACTGGAAATCTCTGATGTACCGGCACGCACAAGCAACAGGGTGGCTAGGAGATATGCCGCCGCCCCAATGGGCTTTTAAAAAAAGGAGACCGGCGGGGGGAAAGTGGCAGAAGGGGTAAGTGCACCCTCCCCCACTCTTAAAGCAGCAGCCCCACCGCCTTCGAGCCTCCCCACCACGGTTCCATGCACATCCCTACTTCTTGCAACACCACTCAAGCCTTTCTGGAATGATTGTTGGGTCTGAGGATTGCAGGCCTTGCACTGCTGAAGGGAGGGAGACAGCATAAATAGAAGACGGGCAGGCATCGGGCAGATTTTGAGGTCCTCAAGTCTTTTCCCTCAGCAACCCTCCACCATGAAAGCTGCAAGCAGAATACTGGCCAGGCCGGACAACAGCTGAAGTTAAAGCAGGGGTTCTTGACTGGCACAGCCCGTGGCTGCCTTCTCCTCCTCTTCAGCCCATGGCTGCCTACATAGCCCATGGCTACCTTCTCCCTCTCAGCATTCAGATGGCTGCATTCCAACTTGTGTGTGTGAAATGATTTCAAGGGGTCACTTGCATGTTCTGAAACCTCTGGAATAATAGATGTTCCATTGGTTTCCTCTTCTCTTCTGGCCCAATTAAAAATGCTGGGTTTGATTTATGGAGAATGCCCTCTTGCAATGTCTATATAACCCTTGCATCCCAAGCTTTTGAGAAGGGATGGGGCAGAAACTGATATAAGGAAGCGAAATACGATCTATATTCAGGAGGCCCTCTTTATTCATGGGGTTTCCATTCTCGCCTATAGGTGCAAATCTGGAAATAGTGAATAAAGAAAACTTACCCCTATGGGATTCCAGGGGTTAAGATCCTACACACACACAAAGGCTATAAAAAGGGGATACAGAAATGAGAAATAAAGTACTGTACCTTGCCCCCCAGACCTTGAAATCAGATGAATTCAGAATGCTGCTGCAAGGATGCTCGTGGGTGCGAGTTGCTTCATGAGTATCACACCCATCCTGCATCAGCTTCATTGGCTACTGGTCCACTTCCCGGCTAGAGTCAAGGTGCTGGTATTGACCTTTAAAGCCCTACATGGCTTTAAAGTCACAAAATGGCTCCACACTCTAAAATGGCAGCCAGGAATGACATCAGAAGTCATTTCTGGGTCATTTCCAGCCACTAAAATCCAAAAATAGCTGAATTCTGCCTTTTAAAAAATGCAGTGGATAGAGAGACCGGATGTATAAGGCCTGTCCGTAAATACACGAAACTGCGGTTGTCGAAACTGCAGATAATGAGGGGCCCCTGTATATCAATAATAATTTGGGAGTTGTATCACATACAGAGCTGGATACATTCCCGCATTCTTGCAAGATCAGATTCCATTCTGTTTCTCAGGTCACGTTTCAGCATGGTGGTCTACCACATATAATGGGCAGCTACATGTAAACGTTGCTTTTTGTTGTTCTCACTTCTGCAATATCCTTCATAAATATTTCCAAGAGTGCTAGAGCTTTTTGGTGCCACATACATTATTTTTACCCTGACTGATCATGAGAAAAATTAGCTGCTGTGATGCAATCGTGTATAATGCTAAAATATTTCATTACAGGAGAAACACTATAACCTTACTCAGTGCATTTCCACTCTTTCAATGGCTTTGCAGATTTTTTTTCAAAGCACACAAAAATCAATTTCAATTGTATTTTATGTTATTAGATTGTAAGCAATGCACTAAAAATTGTAGCTGTAAGCTTAAACAGTACAATGAACAAAAAAATATCCAGTGCAATAAATCAGTACTTCTTCTAGCTTTACCGAGCTGCTTGGCTGTTTGTAATGTTGCTTTGGCAGTGTTCATTCTGGCGGTACGGAAAGTGTTTGAATCAGCAGTTCAATGCTTATCTCTTGCATTCAAAAATGAAAGTACCCCCAATTCAATTTCAGTAGTTTCGAAGACAAGATGCTGTCCCATCTTGCACGACCCTGAGCTGCGTTTAATTTTCTGGAGATGCTGTCACTGTAATGGGTCTTGAAAAAGAAAAGTCATAGAACTAGGAAGCAGATGCAGCACTGTGGTTGTCCAATGGATGATGAGGTAGGATGGAAACGAGATCTGAATTTTCCTCTTCCAGGTTTACCCTGGGCTCATTACATGGATACTAACACCACCACCAGGAAGTGGTCTTATATTGTCTGACATCTCATAGGAACATACAAGCTACCTGTTATAGAATCAGATCATTGGTCCATCTAGCTCAGTATTGTCTATACTGACTGGCAGTGGCTCTCCAAGGGTTCAGGCAGGGGTGTCTCCCAGCCCTACCTGGAGATGCTAGGGAGTGAACCTGGAAGCTTCTGCATGCAATTTGGGATTGACAAAAGGAAGTACATTTTCACACAGCCCATAGTTAATTGTTGAAATTCTCTGCCATGGGATGTGGTGATGGTCACAAGGGGCTTAGACAAAGTCATGGAGGACAGGTCTATCAATGGCTACTAGTCTTGATGGCCATAGGTTACCTCCAGGCTCAGAGGCAAGATCCCTATGAATAACAGTTGCAGGGGAGCAAGAGCAGGAAAGAGGGCATGTCTTCGTCTCTTGCCTGTGGGCTTCCCAGAGGCATCTGGTGGGCCACTGTGGGAAAAGCAATGCTGGACTAGATGGGTCTTGGGCCTGATCCAGCAGAGCTCTTCTTATGTACAAGCACATGCTCTACCTCTGAGCTATGGCCCCTTTCCCCAACAGAAATATTTTACCACTGATAAGGCTTACTTGTAGTCACCCATTCAAATACAAACACAGATAAGCCCTGCTTAGCAAGACTGGCTGTGTAGCTGCGATAAACCACTGCAATAAATCTCAGGGATTTTCTGAACTGTGCTATTGTTCTATTATGTAATGGTTCCTGGCAAAACATAGGAGGCATGCCAAAGGTTGTGCACCTTGTCGTGCAAGCACAAGCATAGCTCATCGCTAGTCTGAAATGCAACGTCCAGACTTACTAGCTTGTGCAATGGTCTTACACGTGTGCAATATCCTTGTCCAAGTGCAGCATTTGTCAGGATGTTAGGCACTGAGTCAGACCACTGGTACATCTAGCCTGGTATTGTCTACCTTGATTGACAATAGTTACCCAGAGTTTCAGACAGAAGGCTTTCTCAGCCATACCTGGAAATACTAAGGATTGCTCCTGGTAACATCTGCATGCAAAGCAGGTACTGTGTCACTGCACTGCAGCCCCTCCCTGATTAAACCTCCCATTTCACCATGGTGTCAATAGGATGTAAGGTTGGAGGTTATTTCAGTGATGTTGAGTCAGGGCCAACATCTGACCAAGCAGGGCTGGCAATAGTGCACCAGAGTGGGAAGAGAAGTGTTGGAGGGGATGAGGCAGGGATTATATTAGGATCAGGGAACCCAGTTTCCCCCGCCATCTTCCCAGTGTGAATCACTCCCCTGAGCTGATTGTGCTCTGTTAGGGGAAACAGGTGGGCTCACATTCTCTAGATGGGAAAGGAGTTGCTGACACAGCATGCACCATTCCATCTGCTTTGTAATGGGATGGACTTGCAGTTGCACAAGAACGCTCTTTCACAAGTTGCAAGAATTGTGAAAACTGCAGCTGCGCAATGGACAGCCATTGGAAATAATGGTCATCTGTCATATATCTGCATTTCTGTGTGTGGATTTTCCTATACATTAAAATCTTCTAGAAGGAAGGTAATTAATGCTGTAATTAATTTACCTCATTAACGAAGCTCGCTTGACATTTTCAAACTTATTCTGAAATGGGCTCGATTCGTCTTAGAAAATAATGTATTTTTTATTTAGGTCAAATCTTCCAGTTTCTTTCTAGATCAGTTTCTAGAACCGTTTCCTGTCCAAAATCAGTAGGAGGGGAGGTGTGTGACTAATCCCAATTATAACGGAGCCAGCATGAGCAGAAGAAGTTGAGCCTATTAAAGAGGTGCCTGAGACAGTTGTTTATGATATGATCCAAAAGCAAGTAAGCTTTATTGGGGAAGTTATATTCTTGGATAGAAAAGCCTGTAGGCCTGCACTTTCTGTCTTCATAGTATAGAATAAATAGAGAGAGAAAGAGAATGGCTAACGGGGTCTGCAGCAGAGCAGAGCAAAAAGAAGTCTGGGAGCAAGAGGGGATAGGCTATGAGAATATCAGTCTACCAATCAGAGAAAGCCAGATCAGAAACAGAGACAACAAGAGTGAAATAAAGAGGAAGGCCCTTCCTCACTGTCACCACTCTTAATGTCCCTAGTGGTCACTAGGATAAAAGGTGCCAAGTGTAGAAGAAGAATGACAGTTCAACTCCCATTAGCAGAGCAAGGCCAGTTTGGGAAAATTCAGCCAAGCAAGAGGTCTGGAGACAGTTCTTTAGGTCTGAAGAACATCAAGGATTTATTTACAAGGATAAGAAAGCTGAGCTTAGGGTTGAAAGGGGAGAGAGACTAAAACAAACAGCCATCTTTGGAGAGACAAAATGGAGACTAACATGGGAAGAACATAGAGGGGAGGAGTCCAGTACTTTTATCCATGACCCTAAAACCCCGCAGTGGTCACTATGAGACACTGCAGCTGAGAGCTGGTGCTGCTAGGATCCTAGCTCCAACACCAAGTTGCTCCTGAAGTTCTGTGATCCAGCAATGAGCTGCGTGCACTCGCTCGTCTTCATGTGATGAGCTGGCAGCCATCTGGACCAGTCCACTGCATGTTTTCTTTCTCTCCTCTCCCCCGCCACCCACCTCGATAGTTTCTTCCCTTAACACTATTGCAGGGGAGCAACAGCAGGAGAGAGGGCATGCCTTTGTCCCCAGCACGTGGGCTTCCCAGACACATCTAGTGGGCCATTGTGAGAAACAAGATGTTGTCCTATAGTCCTTGGGCCTGATCCAGCACAGCAGTTCTTATGTTCTTAATTGTGGGAAACTGGCAAAGGGACACTACAAGTTCAGCCACCATTTTATAGACGATGATAACTCTTTGTTAAAGCCGTATCTAAGGATTCTGCTTAAATTTCCTGGCATTCGTTTTGTGTCAAGTGCCCAGTAAATGACAATATTTCATTGCAACCCTCCATTATATACACGGTGCAGCTGTTTGGTGCCAAAATCGTAAATAAAAGGGGGAAGCCCCCTCACTAGCGCATGTGTTTTATGACTGTCTTGAAGGCAGCTGATGGCCAAAATATTGGCCAGCTTGCCTGTTTTCAAGGTTTCCCCTCTAGTACTGGTAATGAAATTAAAATGGGCAGCAATGAATCTACACAGTGTCCATCAATGCTTCCATGCACAGGCCACAGCCGCTCCGATGAAGTGGGTTGCTGAGAGAGCTCATGCCAGTGTAATAGTCTGTATTCTCTTGAAAGGCGTATGAAGATAGCCTGCAGTTTGGGAAGGGGAAAATGTGCCTTGTTGGCAAAGGTAAATTATTTAACTGCAAATGGTTATTTCTAATGAAGCAACATTTGTAGGGAACTCTTCCTGAATGAGGTGTGTGGCATGTTGAGGAATGTTAATTTCTGCAGCAAAGTAAGTGTGTGTGTGTGTGTGTGTGTGTGTGTGTGTAGGGGAGCAAGTTCAAATGGAATGGCTGTGCTTATGCCTGAGAAGCATAAAGGCGGGATGTGGGACAGACCTGCAAGGCTAAAAATGGAATTCAGTTCTTGGAGCATCAGCTGGACCCGGAGGTAGACCATTGAGATTCCATGTTTTCTTCGGGCTAGTTCTTGTCAGTGAGACTCCGCACACAATTCCTCCCAAACATTGCTGGCAACAGGAATCTTGTGGAGAAAGGAACTGGTGCTCTGTAGGAAATTCTGCAGGGAGAAAGCAGAATTCTGCAGCCTTGTGTACAATATGCAAATTAGATGTATTCGGGTGATTTGTCTCAATTGGTAGAACTTATTCTGTCATTTTTATTGTTTGGAATAAATGGTTCTGCTGGTTATGGAGAAGAGCGAGGAGCTGTGCAAGCTCTCGTGTTGCTGATCTCCCTCAGTCACCAGAAATTCTGTGAGCCTCTTAAGGCTGACCAGGCAGCTGTTCACACAAGCAGTCTTATCCAGGCTTGCATAGCCCTATTGGGATAGGGCTGCTCCAATGATGTGCTGGGACCATGGCTGATCCTGGTGCTGACTCGCCGGATAGCCCAGGAATTTCCCCCAGGTTTTTACTTGGGTAGAAGGGCAGAAGGGCACCTTTCTACCCAGGCCCCCGATAGTGTGTCCGTTCAGGATACAAACAGCCTGAGAAGACACAGGGCAGGGCGCCTGGAGTGCCCAGGTTGCAGGGGAATTACCCAATACACCATGTTCATTGTGAGGTGCATTGTGGGATGCAGGAGGCTGCTTTACTCCTGCTCCCTGGCTGCTCTCAGAACTACCATGCACTGGTCATGTGGGTGCATGGCGAGGGCAAGCCTGAGAGTAGCTTGAATCATGTGGGGGGTAGGGATGTGTGAACATTGAACTTAGCCAGCTCAAGGGCTCACCCCCGGCTCAGTCTTGAGCCAAACCAGACCTGATTCAGCTTGAACTTGAGCTGACCCCCCCCCCCCCAATTCTAGAGTCCAGGGATTCTAACAAAAATATATAATTATTTGATAAACTCACCGCCTCTGGTGGGTGTTGCCACAGCTGCGGGGAGGTCTCTGGTGGTCCCCCCAGCCTCCCTCTGGTCACCAATTGGCCCAGTTTGGGCAGTTTTCTGGTGTTTTTCGGCCATTTTCAGCCCGTTCTTCGTGCTAGCAGTGGCCATTTGGGAGGCTGTCGTGCATGTTTGCTGGTCATTTTTGTGACCAGGATCACACAGATGGCCAGTGTGTTTGTGCAATGGCCTCCAAAATGGCCACTGCCAGCACAAAAAGGCCCAGAATGGGCTGAAAACGGCTAGAAAACTGCCTGAACTGGGCCAATTGGAGACTGGGGGGGATGTTGGTTGGGGGAGGGGGAACCACCTGAGACCCTATCCCCTGTGGGTGAGGCAGGGCTCTCTGGAGGTGGTGAGTTAAGAAAAATTGTTTTCTGTTCAAACCCCCCAACCGACTCAAATTCGATATACCATAGTTCTTAAAACAACACTATCAGATGGGTCAGTATTGTTATCTCTGTATTGCAGATGGAGCCACTGAAGGTGAGAGGGATTGGCTTACTGAATGGGCAATGGGCCTCTGCATGGCCTGGGTTATGACCTGGCCATTCAGAGGCCCATTGTGCATGTGCAGTGGCCTCCAAAATGGCCACTGAGGGGGGGGAGTAACCTCCACTGACCACCCCCCCGCCTTGGAGAAGCCCCCTGGAGGGGGTAAGTAGTAAATATATATATTTAAAACAATGACTCATTCACACACACACACACACACACACACACACACACACACCTGAACAGCTGGTGGGGTAGGTGGTTCAATCTGGGGTCAGACTGAACTGGGGGTTGGTTCTATTTGACCCTGAACTGCCGAACTGAACCCATTTGACGTTGAACCTGTTTGCACATCCCTAATGGGTGCACTCTTGATGTATTCTTTTCCTAATCATGTGGACAAAAATGGTATTGTCTGAAGTGGCCCGCAGATGGGCCAATGGTCCCAGTCAGTACAAGTCACCTCCATGTTTGGGTGGGTCCACTGCAAGTGTCCTGCCCAGAGACCACCAAAATCTGAAGCCAGCTGTATAGCAAGTTCATGGAAGAGGTGCAACTCTAGGAAGGGTCTTCCTGCTTGGTAGCTCAGTCTTCTATGCACCAGTCTATACCATAGAAAGGACAGGGCAGCCATTCACCGGTCTTTCCAAATACCTCTGGTGTTCCATTTCAATGAAAGCTCCCACATGGATTATATAACCTCAGCTGTGAAATGATGACTTCGGTGTCTCGGGAGCTAATTGTTTCATTATTGCAACTGTGAAATTCTTTAGATCAGTCCTCAGTCACACATAAAATGTTAATAATGCCAACTTTCTGCCGCAGATACAATGAAGGGGGAAGAAAAGTGATGTGTTAGCATTAATGATTTGGGCCTTGATTACTGAAACAGAAAATTCATTTTGAGGGTGGGGGAGTCATTTGTTCGTGTGTGTGTATTTTGCTGTAAGGTATATATTTTGCTGAGAACAGAGCCATGTGCTTTTCAATATGCTGAAATCAGCAAATGTTTTAAAATTCTAATAATTTTTACTAGCGTGATCATGGAAATTCACTCCCCACTAACCTGCAGACTGAAAATTAATGAACTGTATTAAAAGAAGTTGTATTTCCCTGAACATTTTAAAGAGATTGTATAATAGTAAAACATAAATAGACTCACAATAGCATGGGCAATTCTAAGTTAAATACAGTAGAAGTAATATGTGCAAACGTGAATACTGCTTGTTTATTATATTTTAAAATTTTACAAGAGTTGTTTAGCATTCTAGCTCATCCGTTTTCTCACAGAATGACACCCAGTCAAATAAAAAAGGGGTTTGTTTGTGTGTTTGGCATATTTGTATACTGCCCAAAACTCACATCTCATAAGAACATAAGAATAACCCTACTGGATCAGGCCAAAGGCCCATCTAGTCCAGCATCTTGATTCACACAGTGGCCCACCAGATGCCTCTGAGAAGCCCACAGACAAGAGGTGAGGCCATGCCCTCTCTCTTGCTGTTGCTCCCCTGCAACTGGTACTTAGAGGCATCTCATCTCTGAGGCTGGAGATGGCCTGTAGGTAGCCACCAGACTAGTAGCCATTGAGTCTCTGACTACATTTCCTGAGAAACCATATTATGTCTGATCTTAAATAGTTGCGCTGGCTGTGGATATGTTTCCAGGCAAACTATGAAGTATTTGTTGTTATTTATTTGTTTGTTTGTTTGTTTAAATTTTCTTATATACTGCCTCCTCTTCTCAGAAATCTGAGGTTTATCACCATTAGTGGCATTCAAGAGAGTCCTTAAGACCCATCCTTTTAGCCCAGCTTTCCAGAATTTTAAAATTACTTTAGCTGGTTTTAAATGTTTGATTGTTTAATTGTAATTTTAATTGATTGGTTGTCATTTAAAGTGATTGTTTTATTTATTGTAAACTGCCTCGAGCTATTTAGATGGGGCAATATAAAATGTATAAATAAATGAGTTTTCCCCCAAGGCATGGCCTGAAGGCACATAATACAGCTATTGTTGAACCTAAGGAAGTCTGGTTCTGGTCAGTGCCTGGATGGGAGAATACCTCGAAACCCCATGTACACCAACTTGAAATTCCATGAAGGATGGCAGGTGGGATATACATGTGGATAAAATGACTGTCCTGCCATGCAGGCCTGCCACTTCTTAGATGGCCCGCCAGGCAGGTTAGCACTGTTCCTAACGGTGTTGGCAACCAGCCCAGCCAAGCCTCAGAAGGAAAGGGATGGGGTTACATCACCCACGGACCTCTTCTTTTCATGGTTTCTCCAAGGTTGACTCCTCACCGGAAGCTACAGCCACCTCTGCTCCTTTCCACCTCGCTCATCACCGGCCAGCTGTTTTTAAAGTCTACCTTGCATGCCGTACACCCTGGCCACACCCCTTCCTTTTCCTCCCCCGTATTCTTTATTAAAGGCATCCTGTCCCCTTTCTTACCCCCACATTCCCCTTTCCTCCTCCCATCCATCCCCATCTCTGACAGCAGCGCCCCTATGATGCCACTCATGGGAGCCTTCTGCCTCTGGTCACTGGCACCACAATCTGGCTGCCTGCTCCCACTTTGATCTCCCTGGGAGTATCCGCCAAAAGAGCCGACTGCCCACCTGTGCCTCCTGGATCACCCTCTTCTCCCTCACCTATCAAGTAGGCTGGGTTAACAGGAGAGGTAGCCAGACAATGACTATTAGCCATGAATGGCAGCAGCTCTCCAGGATTAGACAGGGGTCTTCCTCAGCTCTGCTACTTAGAGATTGCAGGGATTGAACCTGGTGTGATCTGTATGCAAGCAGATGCTGTCCCATTGAGCTATGGCCTCTCTCCTTCTTATACAATGAAACTGAATGTGTCTTGTCTTAAACTCTTTTCTGTGCAGTGCATCTGATCCAACACTCCTCAGAGGATAGCCATGGGGGGGCGGGAGGCAACGTTGGCCATTCCCAACCTTCTCAGTATCGGGTTGGGTTGGATCAAAATCCAGCATTTTGGGCTGTGCACAGACTTAATAAATACACATCGTGCAATATAGCAATGGGTCTATTAAAAAATATCTAATACCAATAACACTGACATTATACCCACATTTGGCCTGACTTTTATACCCACAAAGCTAGAAGCAGGGACTTGACTGCTGTGGCCCCAAAGCTTTGGAATAACTTCCTTGAGGATGTGTATTTGAGTATATCCCACTTGGCCTTTGAAAGAGTTGTGGAACCTATTTATTCTAGAAGACATTTGGTCAATGAATAGTTTGTTATTGCTCTTTCAAAAAAAATTGTTATGAACCACCATAAGCTTATGGAGAGGTGATGTATACATGTTTTCAACAAACAAAGATAATTCTCCCCTGCTGTTCAAATGTGTGGCATGAGTAGCAAGTAGCATGGGCCATCACTTGGTAACAACAGTCAGGAATGTCACATCACTGTCAGAAGAAGCTGCTGTTGCCTTGGAAACCAATTTTTTTAAAAATAGCTTTCTGCTACTTCGGCAATGCTAGCTTCTAGTAAAGTACATGCAGCAGAACTTTAATAGCCACACATAATTACTCTAATTGGAAAGAGTGAGATTTTATCTGTGGTTTTATAACTTGTTTAAAGGCCCGATCATTTAGCCTCATTGCTGTGGTCTGCAGCTCTGTAAATAAAACATACAGCTACATTTTGCTTCATCCAGCCTGGCTGAGGACGAGACCTGTAGAATAACTACACCAGCAATGGAAGCCTGTTTGCATCAGGAGACCAGAGTGGCTTAAATTATTTACCTTGACTCCTATTACAAATGTCCTGGTCAGGCAAGCTAACCATTCGGAGCAACTGAAAGTTCTGCCCAGTCATCCCACAAATTTGACTTTACAGGAGTTGATTTTTATAAAACCCAGGTGTGTAGCTAGGGGAGAGTGGGCTTGTGTTTGCCCCTCTCCCTGGAGGCTCCTCGTGCATGCTAACCAAACCCTCCTGCATGTGATGTCACAAGTAGGGGGTGTGGCCAGCACCTGACCCTTTCAGGTGCTGAACACAACCCCTGCATGCAGGGAGCGTGGCCACTGGCCAGAACCCAGAAGGGCCTTTGTGGCCGGTCTGGGGTTTATTTCGGCTGGGTGTTTCCTCCATTCTCTCCCCAAGCAAGGGAGAGAACAAATGAAGCCAGCTGGGAATGAGGCCGTTTGGAGCTTGGGAGAGGGACAAGCCAGGTGGCTTTCAGGAGCTGGGTGGCTTGGGTTCTTTGAACACATCTACCCAATTATACATCTGCTCCGATAGGATCCAGTGAAGGTAGCCTGGGGCAGAGAGAAGACAAAAGGTGATCTATAGGCAGAAGATCCATGTTGCTTTAGAGCAGGGATTCTCAACGTTGGGTCCCCAGATTTTATTAGACATCAGCTCCCATAATCCCCAGCCAACTGGGGCAGAGGATTATGGGAGTTGAAGTCCAATAACATCTGGAGACCCAAAGTTGAGAACCCCTGCTTTAGAGTAGGTTCCATCCCCAGCACCATGTCAGCCTCTGCCCTCAGACACCATCCCGGATGGAAAGACTGTGTAGACAGAATAGGCCTATCTGGGCTAATGTTAGGGACTGCAACAAAACACAGAAGAGATTTTGTGAAAGGGAAATTAAACTTTTTACAAATGCTTTTTGACGGCCCCATGTGAAGCTTTTTTTAAAAATCCCATTTGAAAACCAGATCCTTTCAAAATAATATTGCAATTATCTTTCTTCCTTCTACATAGAAAAAAAAGAATAGAATCTCACATGCTGTGTGGGGGTTGTGGTGGGGAAGCATGCAATTTCCCAACAACTTGCAATGAGGGGTATCAGGAACTAGGGATGTGCACAGAACTGGTGGGGGGGCAGCCTAAGGGTGGAAGGGGGATACCTTTAAGGACTGGGGAGGGTGCACTTACCCCCCACTGCATTTCCCCTGCCGGCACTGCAGTGTAAAAGGATCCAGCGGGGTGGCAGCGTAACTCCCTGCCACCCCGTTGCCTCCTCGGACTGGAAGTGACCGGAAGTACCCGGCGTGCATGCACACATCGGGCACGTGCATGTCACACTTGCTCATGCGCACTTCGGGTGTGCACATGCGTGTCGGGTACTTCCAGTCCCTTCTGGTATGAGGAGGCAATGGGGCGGCAGGGAGGTATACTGCTGCTATGCGGCGGGGGGTAAGTGCACCCTCCCCAGTCCTTAAAGGTCCCCCCCCTTCGAACCAGTCGAAACTTCTGGTCTTTCCAACCTGTTTGGAGGCCTCTGAACAGGTTCGTGCACATTCCTATCAGGAACTTGATCATCTCATTTCCCAAGGCGCTTCTCAAATCATCATTGTCAATGATCATCACCTGTTACTGTTTCATTTAAGATGCTACTTTGACTACATTGGTCGTATTTTAGGGATTATACGTGGCCTGCTCTTTGTCCAAGCTATTCATGGAGTAGACCCATATCCCTGTACAAATCTGAGATACGAAAGGCTTCTTGCTGAAACAATTATTTTAGTTCTAGCCTGGTACCAGGGACTGGGCAGCCTCCCAAAGCATCACAGGAGATTCCTTTAAGTCTTTTAAAAAGTCAGGAGATTTTTATTTTTATTTTTGGTTGGAGAACTGGTATAATGCTACTGTAGAGGAGTTGCCAAGCAACCTGGGGGGAAATGGTCCAGCTTGCCCCCCCCCCCCACTTTAAGGCCAGTTGCTAAAAAAAGAAGAAGAAGCAAGGGGCAATACTAAGCCCTCATTCTGTTTTTTTAACTCCAAAACATTAGATGGATACATAAATGTAGAACTAGTTTCCGCTCCTAAACCTGTCCAAGATAGATTTTTTAAAAATTATTATTTCAAAAGTTGGTTAAGAATTTGAGCTCTCAGAAGCCCCAGGTTTGTACCTTAGCTTGGCCAGTCTCTCACTGCATGCCTTTGTACAAGCCACTCTGCCTTCCTCCTCCATTTATAACATATTTACTCAAATAGAGGGCGGCTGTGAATGTAAGACGATGCCTTAAAAAGACAGAGATTAAATGTAGGTTATACCTCAATTTACTCAAAAGAAAGAGGACCCTGAATCTAAGATGACACCTGCATATTTAACAGGCAGGAACTAGGGGAAAAAAACTCATATTAGATTTGGGTAAATACAATAAACACCAGCCTTTGGATAGGGCAGTATAGAAATGCAATCAGTAAGTAAGTAAGTAACAACAGTGGCCTACTTTACCATAGTTTTCAATGGCCCAACCCACTCCCGCTAGCCTCAGGGGCCGCTGCCCCACGCCAAACTGGGCAGTGTGAGCTTTTTCTGGGCTGCCCTCTCGGCTCCTACACCCCTCAGTTGCCACTTCCCACTGCTCTGCTTTGGCATATTTGCCATATTAGGAAGGAGATGCTCGACAGAGCTCCCTTCGTGAAGTCAAACTAAACTAAACTGAGGAGGAAAGGAGCCCCGCCCCCTTTGAGACCTGTCCAATCAGGGCACTACCTGTGGCTGTCTGCTGATGGGGAAGACCCATCCCCTAGCACGAGGTTGCATGAATTGGCATTCATGTACTATATAAAATTTAAAGGTGAAGTGTGCCGTCGAGTCGGTGTCGACTCCTGGTGACCACAGAGCCCTGTGGTTGTCTTTGGTAGAATACAGGAGGGGTTCACCATTGCCGTCTCCCACGCAGTATGAGATGATGCCTTTCAGCATCTTCCTATATCGCTGCTGCCCGCTATAGGTTATAAAGTTTAGCGAGGGAAATATTTTATTATGCAGAAAGATGAAAATGGTATCGCTGTTTGTTTCTTTGTCTTTTTGTATGTATGTTATACTTGTTCCTCCTGTCTGAAAAATTATTAATAAAATAATCAAATTAGAAATCTTTGAAATTCTTCAGAGTTCAGGAATCAGTGCACTCCCACTTGGTGAAAGAAATAAACAACTGTAGATTCCCGAGCCGTGCCAGAGTTGATAGTTTCCCCTTCTACTTCCGCATTCCCCTCTTGCACTTCTTGTCACCACATAAAAACTTGCTTCTAAATGGGGGTGGAGGATGGAAAGGAATTGCTTGACCAGAGTAATCCAGTTAGTCTGTAATTTTCTTTTACTGCCAGCTTTATAGATTTATGGGCTCTTTAACAATTTGTGAGAAAAGGTAATTCTGTTTATGTGTCTGTTGGTAAAACGGAACATCTACTTTGCAACTTAACTGCTGGAGATGGGGAGGATCCTGATTAGAGATTCACTGAGTTGCACAAAGGCTGTCCCTTTATCTTGCTCTTCATAAGCACGCATTTCCGGCAATACTTTCCCCCATTATCCTCTCTGCGTTGAGTTTGACAGGAGAAACACTTACGGCTGCAAAGCATCCTGCTCCCGCACAGCCAGAGGATGTTCTTTCCATTTTTCTTCCCCCCCCCCCTCCAAGGAACGATGCATGCAATAATTACAGCTCAATCAATTCAATTGGCATGCTAATTTCAAAGTTCATACCGCACTGCCGGATGAGCTGTCCTACTCAGTCTGAAGTTTTCTTCATAGGAGCAAGTCCAGATTGTAATTCTAGCACACATATGCCTAGACATTACACTGTGCAAGACCCTATTAATTTCAATAACATACCGCCTTTGAAAACTATGTCAGTCCTGCTCCAAGACATTCCTAATAATTGTGTGGCCCCTGCTCATCAAATTCATGACATTGTCAGAGCTGGAGATTTTGATTTACACAACATGATTATGTCTACGCAATGAACTGATATCGTGAACTTAATTGATGTGGACCTTCATGCCCCCCAGGAAAACCTTTCTGATTGACTGCAGCCCACAGTATGTACTCATAGGTGCGCATCAGTCCTGGTAACATCTATTCAGTTGGATCCTCAGCATCTGTCTTCTGTTCCATACTTGAATGCAAGTAAAGTGCTTCCTTCACAGCTGCCAAGATCTCAGATCTCCTCCCAACCTGATCTGAAAGGGAACATTCGAGCTCCTGTGTATGGATTTTGAAAGAGGTTCTATGGCCCTTGTTGGTTGACATTCAACACAAGATGGCTCTCTCAAACTTCTTTCTTAAAGTTTTGCTGGTTGCGCCTTTAAAAACTCAGACCCTTCTTTAAGTGATTATCTAAGAGTTCAATATTGCTATGTTACAAGAGACATGGGTGTATGGGAAGTTACTGCTTGATGAATTGGAAGTGGCCATGGGAATGGGGAGAGGTACGCTTAAGGAAGGACTGACTATTCTGATTTCCATGGAATTACAGGCCAGTGCTAAGCAATTAGATATATGTGGGCAAATGGCCTCGGCATGTTTGATTAATTTTAGCCATTCACAGCATTTTTTCTATCAATGTATATTTGCCTCCACGCAGCATACAATCCTGTGTTCAGGAACCTTGATTCATATTAGAAAGGTATATTTCTGAATTGATGCTGACCTTTCCCAATGCTCTGGTTGTAAGGGCAGGTGACTTTAATGGTAGAATTGGTCATAACAATGAGACATTATACACACATTTCCATGCTGTGCCCCCTATGCGTGATAAAGAAAATTCACTACTAATTTGGGCCTTGGAAATTAGATTTATTCGGTGTGGTTGCCCCCTGATGCAATTTATAAGCACATTAGACCTTTATATACTGAATGGAGCAATATAGAGTGATCGTTTCAAAACCATTTAAAGGTTTTGACTCTGGGTTTGGGCCCTGGATAACTGAGGGACTGCCTGCTCCTAAGGGTTGCTGCCTGCTTGATGAGGTCATCTGAGGGGGCTTTGCTCCAGATGCCGACAATGAAGGAAACTGGCTGTTGTGCACACAGGACACTTGTGCACTTCTCTGTTGCTGCCCCCAGACTCTGGAATGTTCTCCTGGTGGCTATTCGCGCCTCGGTTTCCATCACAGTTATTAGAAAGTGTGTGAAATCTTGGCTTTTTACCCAGGCTTTTATATGATTGTCTCTACTGCTGCTGCTTTGTATTTTGTATGGTATGGCTTGTATTTTCAATCTTTTTAGTCAGATCTATATTTTTATAGTCTAGCTTAATATTTTAATTGGGTAATTTTTATAGGCTCATTTTGATTTTTCTGCGTGAACCACCTTGAGATTGTTTTAATGAAAGGTGGTATACAAATCTAACATTCGATCAATCAATTAATCAATCAATCATCGTGTCAAACTTACTTGTTGGTCCAGATGAGGTGCTAGTGCCATAGATTACATTATGGCCTCACACAATTTAATGAATAATGTGGCCTCTCTCTTGGTTGGGACCTGAAAGAGTAGTGACCATTTACTAATATTTTTAAAAATTTCAGCTAGAAGATCAGAATATGCAGAGATTTATTTAAATTTATTGCAGATAAATTTATAGCTGGTCCGGAGGTTAATTAAAGTTACCAATTAATTAGGTGGTCTACCAGATTAGAGGAAGTAGTTACATAATTCTCTACTTCAGAGAATGCTCACTCTAAATATAATATACTGTAATTATTTTAGCAGAATCCCCGGAAATAGCTATTCAGTCCTATCAGGAGACAGCAGCATGCTTATGAGATGTTCTTGTAAGTGAAGCCCAAGTGATAGGTGCTCCCCGACATAAAAATAACTGCAAATCTAAATCATGGTTTGATCAGGCGTGTAGGATGGCCAAGTGTTCCCTGGTGGCCAATTTTAAACAATACAGGTTAAATAATTGTCATTTGCAAATGCAGAAGAAACAGTATAAACAATTGATTATGGGAAAGAAAGAGGAGGCACAAAAGGAAATCTGGTCAAAACTGATTCAGGCCTCTAGACAGAAAGATTCCACTTCCTTTTGGCATATTGTAGCTGGTGGTCTCCCTCAAGACTCCCAAGATTGTTTGCCATGTTTCAGCAAATGTATGGGAGTCGTATTTCTCCTCACTATATGCAGCCGAATCGGTTTCTGTGACTCCCATTTCATTCAGTTTGGTTGACCTGCCTTCCTGGCCTCCAGTTACCATTTCAGAAGTAAAAAAAAGTTAATAGTGCAGCTTAAACAGGGAAAATCCCCTGGGGCTGATTATATTTCTGCTGTTCTGATCCTAAACAACGCTGATAAGTGGGTTCCAATGTTGGCAGCCCTCTTTACTGCTATCTACCAGGTAGTTCAGATTCCACAAGGCTGGGGAAAGGCAAGTATTGTCCCATTGTATTAAAAAATGAGTGGTATCTGAACCAGCAAACTACCGGTCAATTAGCCTACTCAGTATAATAAGGAGGTTATATGCTAGTCATCTATGTTGGAAATTTTGGTTTTGGTTAGATAGAGAGAATATTCTGGCGGAAGGACAGGCGGATTTCAGGACTGGCCAGTCCACAATAGACCAGTGTTTAATTCTACAACATCTGGCAGAGAAGTTTAGTTCTAAACCCCATGGAAAATCGTTTGCTGCATTTGTGGACTTTAAATCGGCATTTGATTCCATCTCCAGGGAAAGACTCTGGTTAAACCTGGAGACTTCTTCTATTGATCGCAGACTGCTTGTCCTTATTTGTAAGCTCCATCAAAAAGGTGTTTTGAGAGTGAAGTGCAATCTTTAGAGCCATCTATCAGACCCAGAGAGGGTAAAACAGGTCTGTAGTCTAGCCCCCCTATTGTTTAACTACTATATACACTTCCTTGTTCAATCCTTGCAGGACCCAAATTTCCACTCTCCCAAATTAGGTTGCCGCTCAATACCTGCACTTCTTTATGCAGATGATGCAATAGTATTATCCTTTTCTGAAATACATCTGTGTGGAGCTCTTAGGGCCTTTGCTGACTATTGTTCTGAGAAAATAATATAAATTAATTATCAAAAAACTAAAGTTATGATATTCACCAAGAAATATTTCAAATATAGGTTTGCAAATTAATGGACAAGAAATAGAACAAGTGAACACATGTCAATATTTAGGGGTAATCTTTCAATCAAATGGTTTTTGGAAGGCTCATGCAGCCCACGTCACCCAGGAAACATAGAACTGCAAATGCCTTGGTTAGATTTTTCTTTTCTAAAGGAGGTAAATATATACCTGCAGTGATGAAAGTTTTCCAGGGTAGGGTAATATCTCAATTAAGGTATGGTGCTCAAATTTGCATACATTCTACTTTCCAGTCTCTAGAAGTGGTACAGCCAAAGTTTCTTAGATCAATTCTTGGTGCTCCACACTGAATAGGGGTGTGCAATTCGGGAATTCAGTGATTTGGTTCGGGACCCGAACCGAATCACCCCTGTTCTGTTTTGTGCCCGAATATGGGCCACCCAAATCACCCTTGATTCGGTTCGGATTCGGATTTAATCTGAATCCGAATCCAAATTGATTCAGGGGGTAAAAAAGGGGCCCAGGGGCAAAATTTTGGGGTGGGGTGGTAGTGCCCAATGGGTGGAGTCTACCACCCCAATTTCAGGGGAATTGGGCAAAGGGCTGATTTTTGGTGAATTTTTGAAATTTTAGTGACTTTGGGGAAGTTTGGGGGCATAGCATAGGATCTGGGCAAAAGGAGTGGGGTGGGGTGGTAGTGCCTAATGGGTGCAGGCTACCACCCCAATTTCAGGGGGATTGGGCAAAGGGCTGATTTTTGGTGAATTTCTGAAGTTTTCATGTATTTGGGGCAGATTGAGGCAGATTGGGGCAGAAAGTGGGGCCTGGGGCAGAACAGTGGGGTGGGGTGGTAGTGCATAATGGGTGGAGGCTACCACCCCAAATTCAGGGGGATTGGACAAAGGGCTGATTTTTTGAGAATTTTTGAAGTTTTAGTGACTTTGGGGCAGTTTGGGGGCAGAAAGTGGATCTGCCCCAAAAGAGTGGGGTGGGGTGGTAGTGCCTAATGGGGGGAGGCTACCACCCCGATTTCAGGGGGATTGGGCAGAGGCCTGATTTTTTGGGAATATTTGAAGTTTTGGTGTCTTTGGGGCAGATTGGGGGCAGAAAGTGGATCTGCCCCAAAGGAGTGGGCTGGGCTGGTAGATAGTGCCTAATGGGTGGAGGATACCACCCGTCCCCAGTTTCAGAGTGATTGGGAAGAGGGGTGAATTTTGGTGAATTCTGAGGTTTGTCTTCATAAGGTGAAGTGTGCTAAATTGATTACTTCCTCATATTCATAGTAATTGAGAGTGTGAAAAAGTGAAAGTGGGGTCATGAGAGTTGTCTAATTGAAAAAAATCTCATTTGCTATGATAGAATGAGAATTCACACCTCAGAAAAAAACATATCGTGTGTAGAGCCTTACTGAGTGACTGGTGGGACATAAAAATGGTTAGGATGTGTCATGATCCTGGGCCCAAGCCCAAGTCCCTAGAAGAACCAGCCTTTTCCTCATTAAGAACCCCACATTCCCTGAGTCTACACATACCAATGGTGGTGATGTGCCCAGATGGATGTGATGGAGCAAAAGAAGAGTGCAAGAATCCAAGCTAGAAGGTTTCCCTCCTCTGGGAGAGGAGGCAGAGTCTGTGAAGGATAGTTTGGTCTTTCCACTCTCTGGCGTAGTCCGGAGGCATGTAAAGAGGGAGTAGTCTGGAGGCATTCCACAGTTTGTTTGTTTGTTTGTTTGTTTGTTTGTTTGTTTGTTTGTTTGTTTATCTATCAACCATATCAATCATACGTATATACCACCTGATAGATAGATATAGATATAGATATAGATATAGATATAGATATAGATATAGATATAGATATAGATATAGATATAGATATAGATATAGATATAGATAGATGATGGTGTACATAATCATATTTACAATTAAAACAATACACAGAATTTAAAAAAAAATTCAGAGAGTAAAACAACTAAACAGTTTAAAATTAGTTTTAATTAAAATCCTGAGAAAACAGGTGTGTCTTAAGGTATTTTTAAAAAGCAATCAGAGATGGAGAAGCTTGTATTTTTGCAGGGAGTGCATTCCAAAGGCCTTCACAGAGAAGGTCTAGCCCCAAGTTGCCACCAGATGAGCCAGCGGCAACTTTAACTAGACCTCCTCAGATGATCTTAATAGGTGGCAGGCTTCATGACAAAGGAGGTGCTCTCCTAAGTACATTCAGGGTTTTATATGTGGCTCACTTGGGGCTCTCCAGGGTTCTACAATTCCACCTTTCTTTGCTACACTTTTGAAATTAGACCTCATGGGGAAGAGAGCTGGTCTTGTGGTAGTGATAATGAATTGTCCCCTTTGCTAAACCAAGGTCTGCCTTGGTTTGCATTTGGATGGAAGACTACATATGAGTGATGAATATTCCCTTTATAGTGTGGGGCCATTAGGGATGTGCACAGAACTGGTTCGGAGGCCCTTTATGGGCCTCCGAACCAGTTCGATCAACCAGCAGTTCCGCCAGTTCAAAGGCATGGGGGCATACCTTTAAGGGCGAGTGAGGGTGCCCTCACCCCTCCCACCACGTTCTCCCACTTGTGCTCCATTGAATATGTCCCCATCAGGGTGGAAGCATATTTCCCTGCCTCCTCTGTGTCCTCCTCAGCTGGAAGTTAAAGGAAGTACCCGGTGCCTGGCAAGCGCATGTACACTGGATACTTCCTTTAATTTCTGGCCAAGGAGGACACTGGGGTGGCAAGGAAGTATGCTGCCACCCCAACGGGGACTTATTCAATGGAGTGCAAGTGGGGGAAACATGGCGGGAGGGGTAAGGGCATGCTCCGCCATCCTTAAAGGTATGCCCCCCTACCTTCGAACCACTCCCCGCCGGTTCCATGCACATACCTAGGGGCCATATCTTAGTGGAAGAGCATCTGCATTCTTGCATGCAGAAGGTCCCAAGTTCACTCTCTAGCATCTCCAGGTAGGGCTGGGAGAGACTGTTTTCTGTAACCTTGGAGGACCGATGCTAGTCAGTGTAGACAACACTGGGCAAGATGGACCAATGGTGTGACTTGGTATAAGGCAGTGCCCTATGGTCCTGTGGTGTGTTCTTGTCTGTGCAATGGGACAGGACAAGGTATTCCACATGATTCAGAAAGGTAACATATGACTCACACTTGGGGCCAGTTTGGATGACATTTCCCCACCCTAACCACCCCACACAATTACAGTGGTAACATACAATGAGTGTGGATATCCTTCTGTCTTCCTAGCATCCTCCCAGTGCTTTCCTTAATTGCTTGGGAGTAATGCCTCTGAATTGCCCCTCTATATGGGGGGACCTCTATAAGGGGCAATTCAGAAACATTGCTCCCTAAGTCGATATAATCTCAATAGTCTCTATGGGTGATAAATACTAGTATTACTTAGTAGTAGTACTACAACAAATATTTATATAACATTTTCCACCAACAAGATTTCCACCCCACGAGCCACCCCACACATTTAAAACATAATATAGAGTAAATATTAGTTTAACCTAATATTTGGGCCATGTGTAGTGTAGGTGTTTGGATGAGGCCTTCCACACAATATACGAATACAGCAGGAGGACATCAGGACATTGCAGGGAAATGTAAGGATGGTGTGTTCTCATTGTAGTTGCATGGGCCAGTTTGGGTGGGAAATATGTCACCTGAATTGGCCCTCTGATTGCTAGAAAATGGGACATTGCAACTTCAGCCCTCTTCAGACGTTTTTCAGCAAAGCCCTGCTTACAGTTATGGCTCAGAATGTAGGGAGGAAATCCCAACCCAAGCTGTCACTCACTCCTTCCTGCCAGGCACTCATGGTAAGGACACTATTTATTTGAAAGGGAAAGTGCAGTAAATGTGATAGTTTGTCGTGAGTGGCAACATGGATTGCCTGAGGTTGATGCTCACAGAAAGCGCTTGCGATCACATTCATGGTACTTTCCACTTCAGACTAACAGTGCCCTAACCATGAGTGCCAGCTCTAAGGGTGGACTTACTCCCCACTTTCTGAGCTGTAAGCATGAATGGAGCATTACTGAATGGCATCTGAAGAGGACTAGTGTTCCATCAAAATGGTGACTCTTTCCCCCATCCACCTAGAGATGTCAGGGACTGGGTTTGGATCTTATGTTTGAGCTGCAAATAAGTGGGTTTAGCTGGATGCCCTAAGAGCCAAATCTGAGAACTTGCATGATTCATATTCAATAGATGGCAGTTCTTTCTACCATATTTCCCCCACTATTTTTCTGCGCTATATCGTTAATGCACGTGGAGGTCGTGTACTATGGTACCTGTGTAAGAATGTTTCTCATTACGCTCTTCAGCGCAACCTATCTCTGGGCCCTGCCTACACAGTGACATTTCTATTGGTCTCCACATCATTAACAGAGGAGTGAGTAATTATGTGCTAAATATTAATTTATCTTCAATCACGATGGGCAAATATAGTGCTTCGTCTGATTCACTCATCTTTTCAAAAGGTTTTTATTGCCTACTGATTAATGTGCATGAGGATCATCAGGATTTACTATATCTATTTATTTGTCTATTGAACATCGGAAAATAAAAGTATACCCCAAGAAAGCTCTGATCCTCTGCAGTTTTTTAAATTATAGGACATTGCTCCTACACCCCCAAAACAGACACAGTGACTAGTTGTATAGTGCTTCTGAGTGCTCAGAATGGTAACTATAATACTGTTGCAGCCCTTATAGTAATCTGATACAGTAGTGGTTCTCAAATATGGGACCCCGTATGTTGTTGGACTGCAACTCCCATCATCACCAGCCCCATGGGATGTGCAAGCAGGACGTTAGCCTGGTTTGGCTCGAATTGGATTCGAGCTGCCTTGGGAGGCTCAGACTCGATTGAGTTGGGACCAAGTCCAGTCCACCATTAAGCTGCCTCATGAGCCAGTTTGAAGGGCTCAATGGGTATACATATAAAGGAGAATCCAGCAAGGATTCCCCTTTACAAGCAAAGGGCTATATGCAGTGTGGGAGCGGGGAAGAAGGTTATATTTTTTTAACCTTGAAAAACAAGCCACTGGTGGCGGTGGGATTGATGGTGGCGGTGGTGACAGGGATGGGGATGCAAAGGCAGCAGCAGGGACTCCTCACAACACCCTCACTGGCCTCCAAAACGACTGGCTGGTCATGCTGCAGCCCAAAATGGTCCAGAGTTTAGAGGACCTATACCCAACCCGGAGTTTAGAGGAGCTGTTGCTGCCACCAATGGTAAGGTGCCCTCTCATCACCACCCCCTGACCACATTTAGAAGTATTCTAAATGCAGGGTTCTGCCCTTTGCTTGTAAAGGGGAATCCTCACTGGATTCCCCTTTACAAGTATACCCCTCAAACCAAATTGAACTGGTTCCAAACTGGTTCCATTTGAACTGGAGTTGGTTAGGTCCAAACTTGGACCAGCAACCCTTTTTGGAGGTCTGGTCTGATTCGAATTCAAACCGGTCGAACTGGCCCAGTTCAAATCAAACTGGGTTCTAATCAAACCAGTGATGCTTGACTCTCCAGGCTTCTGTGGCCTCTATCCTTTCCTGGACCTGTTTCTTATGAGTTGGGGCCACCACTGCTAGGCTACACAGAAGTTCTCAAACTTGGATCCTCAGATGTCATTGGACTACAACTCCCAACATCCTTAACCACAACGGCCAAAAGGCAAGGGTTCTCGGACTTGGGTCCCCATATGTTGGCATGCAACTCTCATCATTCCCAGCCACAATGGCCAAGCCACTGGGGATGATAGGAGTGGCACTCCAACAACATCTGGGGACTCAAGTTTGAGAACCCCTGCCCTAAGGGAAGCTGCTGTCCTCAGCCTCAGTTCCTCATCTGCAATATGGGACAGGAATTCTGGCCTGTCTTACAAAGTTAATATATGTAGGCCACCTTCAGACATAATGCAGAACTGCAGGTCCAATGGACTCACGGTTCCGTGGCCCCTCCCCCTGCTCTCCTGCCCACTTTCAGACCTTGGGGAGAACTCCCTCTCTGCAGTCAGTGAGACTGCAGACAGGCGGGGGAGCTGGCTGTGCGGGCTTTCTTCTTGACAGAAGGACAGTGCACACAGCCAATTGGGCTAGAGTGAGGGAGGAGTTTCCTTCCTGAACTCCGGCTCCATGAGACCAAAACTGTGGTGCCAGAATGTAATGCTGGCACCTCAGAACTGGAGGTAAGGGCAGTGAAACTCCAATCTGACCAAAGGTTCAGAGTGGAGATTGGGAAGGGAAAACATGGGTCCCTTCTTGCCCTTAACTCTAGTTTTGCCAGTTCAGACGTGCGGCTTGGGAAACCGGAGGTGAAGGGACCTCCGGTTTCCTAGTATGTCAGAATTCGGGGGTAAATATTTTCAACACTTTAAATGAACCATTATAACTGCTAAATATTCTTGTTATTGTTCATGTGAATGCAGTCTTGGCTGACTCTTTATTGATCAGCCAGGGAACATGGCTTTCTTAAAAGATGCTAGTCCACTTGCAAGGCTCCCTTTTGACAAAACCTATCAACTCTCTTCAGCTTTCAAAGGTGTCCTTCATATGTCCACATTGTTCCTTCTGTGCATATTTATTTCCATGAGGTGCTGACCTCAGCTTCCATTTAATAGCTGTCTCCTGCTCAAAGCGCCCAAGGCTTACGTCACTCATTTTCACCACTCTCTCACGACATTCACTTTAGTTCACACAATTTGCTGTCGGTGCGTTGGGAATTATACGCTTTCCTTTTCAAACATGACAGTTTGTCCTTTTACACTTTGCTGTTTGTTTTGACAAGAGCAAAGACACAAGCAGTCCCTGCTAGGAAACTCTCTTCTAGGAACACTTTTTGAGGCAATGTCACTATTTGTATTCAGCCTTACAAGGGAAATCTTGACTCTCCAATCCAAGTGCCGAGTTCTTAATACCCTTTGACAATGAAGGTTCTAGCTATTTCCAAAACTGACAACTAAACTCATATTTCGGGAAGACAAATCTGGAAGGATTACATGAGTGGGCCACTTTATAATTGTCCTACACATTGTTGAGCTTCTGAAGTTGCTTCATCAACTTAAATACTTCAAGTTGACATTGAAGAATTTCAATGAAAAGTTGGCCTTCAGTAGACAAGATGTAATGGTCAGTATGCAAGACTGAATTAGCTCAAAGTGCAGTGATTAATTCATCACGCGGTTCCATGATGCAAACATTCATGGGGGCAAATGGTCATGTGAAGCTCCCTCTACTCTGTTTGACTTCTCAAAGTTCTGTGGGCTAATTCCCACATTTTCTAGGCTCCTTGGAGGAAGAGCATGATATAAAAGTAAGTTAAATAAATACATAAAATTTACATCACTTGATATTTCATTCCTTGATGGCTTATTTCTTGATAACTCACAGGCTGAAGTTGTGAAGAGGCAACTTTGCACAGGTCTGTGCGTGGGCATTGTGCACTCTCTTGCTAGATATTAGAGGCCGTTTAAAAAGAACAGCAGCAGCTGCTGCATAACGAAAATAACAGACAGATCCCGAAAGATCTTGCGAGGCAGATTAGTCCAGATTAGTGTTAAACAGGAGGGAATAAAGGCTGTTTTGGGCCAAAGGTAGAAGGGAATTCATCCTAGCCATATCCAAGGCCTACTCAAGCATTGGCAAGGTATTTCTGATCGCAATAGGAGTTCTGATCCAAGGGTAATCTAAGGCTAATTTGAATATTACCTTTGTGGCATGGTTGCCACCACACAGCTGCTTACCCATGGGCGGCTTCAGCAAAAAGCTTGAATCAGCATGGTTACCTTCCACACTACATTCAACAGCTCCAGTTGGGGAGCAACCATGGTGTGGGAAGCATCAATATTTCCTTGCTACCTGTGCCCAACCAGGTGTGCGATAAGCATAACAATGCTATGATGCGATCATCTTAAACCCCAACAATACCATCTGGCAGCAGTATTTGACATGATTGTCTTCCATTCTTTTTCAGGTTTTGGAGCCTAAACTACTTCTTTCCTCACTCTTTCCTTCTTCCTCCCTCAGAAGGGAATAAAGGCCCTTTCTTGTTTCTTCTGTGTCAACATCAGGAGTGAAACTATAATTGAGCAGATGGGTTCAAAGAACCTGGGGCCCCCAGCTCCTGAGAGCCCCGCAGCTCCACCCCTCCCTATTTTCTCCATTATCTCCCTCACTCTGAGGGGCCACCAGGGAGGGGGGCGAACACGGGCCTCCTCTCTGCTAGCTATGCCCCTGGTCAACATGTAGGCTTTTTGGACCAGAGGTGCCTTGTGGTTGTGGTTGTTTTGCTTAGGTTGCTTTATAGAATGCTGTGGACATTGATGATGCTATGTAAATAAATGAGGAATGGAGTCAGAAGTCACTGAAAGAGCACATAAAAAGTACAAAGTACTGTTTCTTTGTGAAAGGCCCTCGTGTGTGGGGCAGATATCTGCCTATGGCTGAAGGGAAGTGCTGATGATCAGAGTAGTGAACTTAAGTGACTAGTGGTCTGACTTGGTAGAAGGGAACATCATGTGTTTCAAAATAGGTACATAAATCAATCTCAGTTTATGGCTGTCAGGGGTTCAAAGATGTAACCTTATATGGAAATCATGTCTCCTCAGGCCAACAGAAAAGACGTAGGTCAGGTCTTGGCTGGGTTTGTGGGAACATTTTAAATGATTTATTTTAAGGTCAAGTATCCTGTCCTCATCATATTGGATCTTCACTTGAGGACATTTTTTAAAAACCCTATTAATTGCCTATTGAAAAACAGAAACTTTAACATTCACATTTTATTGAGGCAATAGGAAGTGTTGGCATTTATAGGGCAGAATTTCTGTAATTTGTGACTTACTGCCTCTTCTTCAAGGAGTTGGAAGTACGATATTTATCCAAATAGAAGATGACTCTGAGTTTAAGATGAACCCCTCCCCCACTAAAAATAGAGGTTAAATATAACTTATACATATTCACCCAAATGGAACAGGACTCTGGACTCTGAATTTAAGACGATCCCCCAATTTCTAACATCAAAAAAATGTGGTGGTGGTGGTGGTGGTGGTGGAACTAGTCTTTGATTCAGGTCAATACAGTAGTGCTACTCGACCATCCTGAGTAACCCTTTTAACCATAAAAAATGCTGGCAAGGATCGTGCCATCTGTGAAAAAATTGTCTTTGCATTTTACCTGCCTCTTTTGCCTCACCAGGGGTTAACCTTGTTGGAGAGCTGATCATTTGAGGCAAAGACCCCATCAGTTTCTTCTCCTCTCCTGTGTGCATTGTCAATTATTGCCCGGCGCGATGGAAAGCTTCTTCCTGAGCGTTAATGAGATGCTGATTGGGGATTCTAGAATACACTTGCTGATGATTATGTGTTATTTTAACAGGAGCATGACAATAATTTCCTGTAATGCCACTTGTTAAGGTAATTATTATGCTGTAATTGCCTTATCAAGGTGTCATACAGGAGAGGAAAGAAACTCAAAGATTTCACAGCTGCTGTCATACTCTCCCCTCAGCGTTATCTCCAGAATGGATTATCACTCATCAGGCTGACTTTCTAGCAACAGCTCCCAAGCAGTAGTGCTAACCTTTGCTGGGTGTGGTATCACCTTATAAAAAGTGGAAAGGGTAGGATGGGGAGCCCCAGGAATGCCGTCCCCAAATCAGGTGGCCAGTGCAAAGGTAGACTAGTATGATTACTCTACTATGAATGACTACTACACACTTTAAAATGCCACTTTTCAACAAAGCTCTCAAAGCAGCTTACATAGAAAATAAATAAGAAGCACACAATCACCAACATCTGGGTAGAAGGCCTTGTACCCTGGTTTGCTTGATTGTGTGAACTCATGAAAATCATGTCAACCTAGGTTGCGCAAAGCAGGGTAACCCAGTTTTTGTACCCTGCTCAGGGGTATAGCAAGGGAAGAGTGGGCCAGTGTCTACTACACGGGCAACTTCCTCTCTCCTCATGGTAGTCCCCCAAGTGGAAGTATGCATGCACATGCGCACTTGCAACCCACTCACACAGCTCCACCCATCCTCCATTGGGAATTTCAGGACAAACTAAAGGAAGTACTACTTCACACAGCGCATAATTAGGAACATAGGAAGCTTCCATATACTGAGTCAGACCATTGGTCCATCTAGCTCAGTATTGTATACCCACAGTGGCAGTGGCTTCTCCAAGGCTGCAGGCAGGAATCTCTCTCAGCCCTATCTTGGAGATGCCAGGGTGGGAACTTGGAACCTTCTGCTCTTCCTTGCATAGCTAAGGGGACACGTCATGCTTACTATCACAAGACCAGCTCTCCTCTCTCATGGCAATGAATTCCATTAATCTATGGAATCCTCTGCCATGAGATCTGGTGATGGCCACTAGCTTAGGTGGCCTTAAAAGGGGCTTAGACAGAGAGCAGGCCTATCAATGGCTGGTGGCTATAGGCCACCTACAGCCTCTGAGGCAGGATGCCACTAAATCCCCATTGTTGGGGAGCAAGAGCAAAAGAGAAAGCATGCCCTCTGCTCTTGTCTGTGGGCTTCTCAGCGACATCTGGTGGGCCACAGTGTGAAACAGGATGTTGGACTGGATGGGCCTTGGCCCCGATATGTATTATAAGACACATATGTATTATAAGACACAAAGACACATGCAGAGGCAGTATGCCACAGAATATCAGTTGCTGAGGGTCACCAGGATAAGAGAGCTTTTACCCTGCTTGTGGGTTGCCTGGAAACATCTGATCTGATTGGCCAGTGTGAGAGGAAGGATGTTGGACTAGATCAGGGGTATCCAACTGCACCCCTCCAGCTGTTTCTGGACTACAACTCCCATCATCCCTGGCTACTGGATAACGACATGACTGGGGATGGTGGGAGTTGTAGGCCAGAAAAAGCTGGAGGGCCACAGTTGGACACCCCTGGACTTGATAGACTTATGATCTTATCAAGCAGGGATCTTTTTATCTTTCTTTCACTATGCCCAGTTTCTTTAAACACACCTTGCTTAAAGTTGGATAGATCCACTGAGGGCTAAATAAAGATGAGAGTGCCAAATCTGGACTGTGGGCCACCATGAATATCACTGTATGAACATAGAGGTTTCTTTCTTACTTGCCTATTTGACACTCATAGTATGTGACAATACATCCTTTGCCTTAAAAATAAATAAATCTTAGTCTCTTGCATTTAGTCACTTACTGCTTCAAGGCCTCCTGTCAAAATATCAAAGGGTTCAATGATGAGGGAAGAGCCACTGGGATGGGTTTTAAAGAGGCAGGAGTGGAAATTTCATAAGCAAGGAGAGAAAACCAATAGTTGAAGTCAACCTCCTTAGTTTGGAGTACCCTTTTAAAAAAAGAAATCAATAAAATATAGCCCTTGGAAATGTGTGTTGTCTTACAGTGAAAGAGGGCTAAAAATACCTAGTATCCCACAAAGGATGACTAACCAATACTGACAATTTGAGGCCCTGTCTGAAGTAAAAACATATAGTGTTCCATTTCTACAGGAAGCCTTTCTTGGTGATTTAATATTGCCTGAATGCTAACAAGGTTTAGCATATCTTGCTTGTGTGGAGAATTTCTCCTTTTTTAAAAAGCAGATTCATTTATCCTTCTTAGCTGGTGTCTGAGGCAATGTAAGTGCAAGGGATCAGATAGCTGGCTTGGCAAAACAGGGGAGGCACAACCTGTGTGTGATTAGGAAAAGAAGTGTTGGGTGTGTTGTGTCCTGCTTGATGTTGGCTTATATTCAGTAATCCAAAAATCTTCAGTTTAATATGAGTGTTAAGATGCTTTATATTTTCACTTGTACTCTAAAAAGAATGGACATTGCAAGCTAAGGTCCCTATCTTAACTTCTGTAAACCGCCCTGAACCATTCTTGGAAGGGTGGTATATACAACAAATAAATATATAAAATCTATAAAGACTTTGTACAGTCTGGTATATGATGATGGCTTTAGAAATGAGGCTCCAAGCATCCGCACTTTGCCTTGATCAGAGATACATCAGGCAGAAATTCATCAGGGGCATCTCTAGGAAGTAATTAGGGAAGCTGCACCTGTTAAATGTCATCCTGGTAGGAATGTGCAAACAGATTCAATGTTGAACATGTTCGATGTCAAACCTGTTCAGTTACACAGTTCAGGGTCAAACAAACCACCCCCTGTTTGGTCCACCCCTGCCCCCCACAGACCATTGGGGGGGGGGTTGCAAGTCAATTAAAAAACTTTTTAGTACTTACCCCCTCTGGGGGTCTTCTTTGAGGCTGCAGGGGGGGGGGGTCATCCATGGAAGTTCCCCCTCCCCCTGCCGTCCTTCCTCGTGGCAAAAATTGCCCAGTTTGGGCATTCTTCGGCCTTTTCCAGGCCTTCCCCCCATTTTGGAGGCTGCCATTTTGGAGGCCATTGTGCATGGCCGGGTCATGACTCACAACCCACCCACCCCCAACTGAACCCAGTGGTTTCAGTGGGGGCAAAACCCCACTGGCCCGGTCTTGTTCAGGTCCGGTTCAGACTTGAACCGAACCAGGCCAGCTGGTTTTGTGCACACCCATACTGCCTGGATGCATCTCTCTGCAGCCCAACGTCCAACTGAAAGCCCAAGGCAAAGTGTGGATGCATGGAGCCTCATTTCTAAAGCCATCACCGTATACCAGACCGTAAAAAGTCTTTACAGCTTAGCTTATATGGCATGCAAGTTAAAATGGGCACGTTAACTTGCAATTTCCATTCTTTTTAGAGCATGAGTGAAAATGTAAAATACCTTAACTCTCATCTTAAACTGAAAGTGTTTGAATAACTGATTTTCGAGGCATTTAAAAAAGGAAAATCTGATTAGACACTATGGGGAAGAGCTTACTCATGCTGGGTTAAGTGGAATCTTCTCATTCTTAGGCAGTATACCTCTGATGTAAAGCCTCTGTGTTCAAAGGCATTCTGCCACCACCTTATACACCACCGCAAGGTCCCGGTCATCTCACCTCCACCTTGAATTCCCTGGTAAGTATAACTGCCACCTCACTGCTGCAGTATGTGCCTTCACAAGTCCATTTGTCACCCTGCCCACAGTGCTTCAAATAGCTTGTAAGGTCCTCTGTTACCGGGCTACCAGCTTCTGCTTCCTCATAAGCACATACCCTCGCTTGAGTTCTCATCCAAAACCCGTTGCCACCACCTTGAATTCCTTCACAAGTTCATGCGCCATTCCACCGCAGCCATGGAAATAGTGCTGGGAGGAAGAACATTTTCCAGATGACCCCATGTGCTTTCCTCATGTGCTTTCCCAATGTCCATGTGTGAATCCCCAGCCCCATGGGATCTGCTTCCTGAAGAAGAGGCCCTCCCAGCAACAGGAATGCAATGAATTGCACTAATGATGGCCACGATGGAAGCAACAACAAGGGGATGCTACAGATTCATTGGGATTGAGAAATCCAATGAATAGCCCTAGTAGCCAACACTTGTTTTTTAGAGTAGACTAAAAAATGACTAAGAGTTGAGTAAGAGTTGACTAAAAGTTGACTAGGGTTGACTAAAGGAGTCAATTTGTTAACAATTTGCATTTTGTTAAAATGCAATTTGTTGCATCTTAGCCACTTTCTGCACCAGACCTGAATGAGTGATGTCCCCTAGTTGATGCCTGCGAACCTTGAGGCAGATAAGTTAGATTTTATCACCAAGAGAATATTCAGAGCTCATAATGTCAGAATGCTGAAACAACTGCTGCATATTAATTATATTAACAGAACTGTGACATAAGAAAATGTTCTTTAGTAGAGTATTCCCTCTGCAATTGGAGGATAAATTTTCCTTTCTGTTGAAAACTGCTGATTTTGATCAGTGTTCTTTGGAGGGTAATAGAGGTGTGCACGGAACATTTTTTGCGTTCTGTTCCAAGCTCAGGACAGAACACAAATTTGTGGAATGTTTCATCAGAACCAACAGCTGAGCCGATTGTTCTGATGAAATTAGCTCAGAGAGTTCCAAGTCATTCTGAGTATTCCGAGCACCATCTTAAGTTTTTACAAAATCTGAGGGCCGGTGAGGGTGGCCGGTGAGAATTTGCCTGTAAGAAGTGATTACAGATTGTACCACCAGGCCACTTGCACCTGTAAGTCTCCCACCCAGACAGAGTGGTGGCAGCATACCCACTATCCCATGTGGCAGCAATGCGGCCTCCACCAGCACTGACCTAGCCAGCTGAAGCTCGAACCAGCTTGGTTTGAGGGCTTGACTTCAAACTGAAATGGGCTTGGTTCAGCTCAAGGTTGAGCAAATTCCCACAGGCCAGTTCAGGCCTGGTTCAGGGGCGCCAGACACATTAGAATTAATCTTTTTTTAAAGGTTGGACTCACTGCTGCTGGGTTTGACAGCCCCAGGGGTGCTGCCACAGTCTCAGGGGGGTCTCCAGCAGCTTCCCCTCCCCCTGACAACCTCCCCCAGTCTCCTACGAGGTTTTTTGGGGACAGTTTCAGCCATCTGTGAGTGTGCTGTGGCCATTTTTGAGGCCGCTGCACATACGGGTGGGTCATATATGCATGGCCGGGTGACCCTAATGACCCCACAGGCATGCACAGCAGTCTCAAAAATGGCCACAGCACACTCACAGTGGGCCAAAATAACCCCAAAATGGGCCAAAATGACCTGTAGGAGACAGGGGAGAGGCCGGCAGGCGGAGGGGAAGCTGGCAGCAGCAGTGAATCTGACTTTAAACAAAAAACAAAAAAACTAATTCTGGTTCTGGCATCCCCAAACCGGGCCTGAACTAGTTCGAATTCAAACCAAACTGGGCCCCAAGTCTGAGGGTGCCAAAACTGAACATGTCTGGTCTAGTTTGAGTTCAGTTCTTACTTGAACCAAACCGGGCAAATCAGTTTGTTTGGGGATTTCAAACAACAATTGGTCACAAATCACTAGATTGATGTTTTTCCAATCAGCAAAAAGCACCAGTCTTGTATGGGCATGATTTTGGGGGGGATGCTAAAAAGACATTAAACATTTAAAAATATACATTATCTGTGATTAAAAAAAAAGTCACCAATACATTGAAACCTCTTTTTAGGAGTATAAAAATGGATTTGCACCAAATTTGAAGGAGCGGTGTTTCTTGTTCCCTAGTTGATGTGTGCACAATTTCAGAGGTATTACTGGAAACTTTTGAATGTATAAGCAATAGAATGTTCAGGGCTTATAATGGAGGGATGTTGAAAAGACTCCTCATCTTAACTATAAAGCGTACTGGCACAACAGTCCCAGTATAATTCTGTGTAAAGGTAAAGTGTGCGGTCGAGTCAGTGTCGACTCCTGGTAACCACAGAGCCCTGTGGTTGTCTTTGGTAGAATACAAGAGGCGTTTTACCATTGCCATCTCCTGCGCAGTATGAGATGATGCCTTTCATCTTCGTATATCGCTGTTGCCCAGTATAGGAGTTTCCCATAGTCTGGGAAACATAACAGCAGGGATTCAAACCGCCAACCTCTGGCTTGCTATTCGAGTTATTTTCCTGCTGCACCATTAGGTGGCACCCCACCAATCCAAGAATGGGGCAAATTCAATTCAATTCCAAACCCTGTCTAAGAGAATGCCTGCTTCATTATGAATCCTGCCACCTATTAAGATTGCCAAAGGAAGTTCATCTGAGGGTGCCACCTATTGGTTTGGTGGTAACTCACAGGTATGCTTTCCCCAGCCTTGTGGAACATACTTCCTGCTGAAATTAGAGCTGCTGCATCCCTGGTGGCTTTTAGGAAGCTTTCGAAGATGCACCTGATCGGCTGGGCTTTTAGTTGAACCTTTAATGAAATGGTATTAAATTTAATTTTGTATATGTTTTAATGTTTATTCTAAACTTTTGGTTGTTTTATTTGTATGTGAACTACCTTGAGACTTTGGAAGGAAGGAAGGAAGGAAGGAAGGAAGGAAGGAAGGAAGGAAGGAAGGAAGGAAGGAAGGAAGGAAGGAAGGATACTCTGGAAGTAACCTCAGAGATAGGGGTGTGCATGGAACCGTCTGGCCCGGTTCGGTCCGGCGCCCCATCGAACCCCCCCTGGGTCTGGTCCGTTTCCCGGACCAGTTCACAAATTGTTTTTTCTTTTTAAACTAAAGTATTTTTAAGTACCTTTAGCCCCTTTGGGGGGCTTGCTGAGGCCAAAATGGCGGCCGCGCGCGCCTATGGAGGCCCAAAAGGGCCAAAAATGTTCAGTTACCCGGCTGCGGTGGGCCGCGGCAGTGATGAAAAAGGCCAGCAGGGGGAGAGGGTACCCGCGTGGACACCGCCTCCCCCTTGCGGCCTCAGCAAGCCCCCCAAAGGGGCTACTTAAAAAATACTTTGATTTTTTTTAAAAATCCGCAGACTGGCCGGACCGGACCCAGTGGTCCAGTTCCGGTCCAACAGAACCAGGGGTGTGTGTGTGGTTTGGTTCGACCCCGTACCCCCGATCCCCTGGGCCAGACCACGGGACCGGTCCGCACATCCCTACTCAGAGAAGCTCCATGGCTCTTGTGAATTAGAAATGATGGGGAAATTGTCTCTTCATCACTGACACAATTTGTAGGAGCTATGGAACCAGCACTCGAGCTCCACTTTTGGATTGTGGGGATCTAAGCAATATGTAAGCCACTAACGGAGTAAACTCAAGGTTATCTTCTCTCTCTCTCTCTCTCTCTCTCTCTCTCTCTCTCTCTCTCTCTCTCTCTCTCTCTCTCGTTCAGTCTTACCTTCTCCCAGCTGTGCTGTCTAAAGCCCTTTTCAGACATTATGTTATATGTGTGTACAGGTGTTTGTACTGGCTGGAATCTGTTCCATGTAGGCTGGATTCAAACAATCACAAGGACCCTGGCTGAAAAGTTGATAAGGATTAGCAAGCCCTGTGGAGGTCATTGTGAGAACCCAACATTTCAGGGAAATCTGGTCAAACCACTCTGGCTAACCAGCATTTAACCAGGATAGATGATGAGGATTCAGTCTCGGGCAGAGCTATAATTGAGTAAAGAGGCACCTTTCAAAGTGGTGATTCCCTTATTTTGAGCAGGGGGAGAGCAACTGGCCCTCTCCAACCCTAGCACAGCATCCCTCCAGTGGCTGTTGCTGGTGTCTTTTAGATTTTGAGCCCTCTTAAGACAAGAAGAGAAGACTCTGATGTATGTATTTATTTTTCTATGTAAACCGCTCTGAGAATTTTGTTGAAGAGCAGTGTATAAATATTCATAGTAGTAGTAGTAGTAGTAGTAGTAGATGACAGCTTCCAAGAACCCAAGTTGCCTGGCTCTTGAGAGCTGATTAGCTCACCCCTCCCCTAAGCTCCAGCCAGCCTCAGTTCCCAGCCAGCTTTGTTGCCAGCTGGATATTTCCTTCATTCTCTCCAAGATAATGAAGCCAGCTGGGAAATGAGATCCCAAGTACCACACCAGCCCTTCTGGGTGTTGGCCATGCCCCCTGTGTGTGACATCACATGCAGGGTGTGTGGCTATCACGCATGAGGTGTCTCCAGGGAGAAGGGCAAACATGAGTCCACTCTCTCCTAGCTATGTGCCTGTATAATCTGCTTTGTATGCAGAAGGTCCCACCATCCCAGGATCAGTCCCTGGAGTCTCCAGGTAGGGTTGGGAAAGACTCTCCTGAAACCTTGGAGAAATCATTGCCAGTCAGTGTAGACCAGGGATTCTCCACCTTGGGTCCCCAGATGTTATTGGACTTCAACTCCCATAATCCCCCACCAAAGACTACTGGGGCAGGGGATTATGGGAGTTGTCCAACAACCAAGTCCAACAGCCTCTGGGGACCCAAGGTGGAGAATCCCTGGCGTAGACAACATTGAGCAAGATGGACCAATGGTCTGACTTGGTATATGGCAGCTTTCTATGTTCCTGTGTTATTAGCTGCCTCGACACCCTTTTCTAGTTCTTTAAGGGCTATAGAGAAGTGACAATACCCACAGAACATATGGTAAATGAAAGTTTCTTTATATCTCACTAGCCACCATCATTTGACCTCTCCAAGAATGATTGTCATAAACACAGAACCATGAATGCTTGCTAAGCACATCTGTTAAATTAAATCTCCATGCAAATTCAAAGGACGGATGTGCCTATAACAATCCACGAAGTGCCTTAGGCTCAGTTCTCTACGAAGAAAATATTTCCTCTTCTGGCCTCCCATTGTTTAGATATCTCTTGCTTCACCCCTGCTGCAAATAAAGACAATTAGTAGCTTCAGGGGATGTTTTCCCCTTCAGTTTGTGACATTGTTTCAATGTTTATTCTAAAGTTATGTTAGGAAATACAAATCTGAGGAAACATCTGTCCAAGATTATTTCAAGATGGAGAATTAGGAGCTAATAGCATGTGCTTGAGAACAGTCTGAGGAGGGAAATGTGCCCAGTTACTTCAGACTTCTTTTCCCAGAGTGTCAAAAATGTCTGGGGGGAAATGCATACATTGAAAATGGTTCTTGAACAGTGGCAGCTGGTGAATGCTGGGGTGGAGGGGCAACGTGCAAGGCAGGGTATACCCCTGGTCAAAGCTCCTGCCATCTGGTGTGCTATGGGGCCAGTTAGCTCTGCAATCTGCCCCCACCACTCATCTGGCTGATGCGCATGTGCAGCAGCCATTTGAGAGGTCAGCATGACAAAAACATGCCCTGCTGACCCCTCAAATGGCCTCTACACATATGCATTGGGCAGCTGAGCAGCAGGTTGAAGCATGTGTCATTTTCCACACAAGATTCTGTGTGGCGGCAGTGGGAGCTTTGAATGGGAATTAAAGGTTGAAGAAGCTTTTGTTCCACCCTCTCCACCCCAGGTCCCACCACCTGCCACTGTTCTTGAGTGATAACATTCTGAAGAATCAAGGCTCATCTACAGAACCTGTGACAAAACTGCTTTATGTTGAATCAGAACATTGGCCCATCTGGCTCAGTATTGACTAAGCTGGTTGAAGCTCTCCAAAGCATCAGGCAAAGGGCTTTGCTGGATCTGCTACCTGGTATTTTACTGGAGATAAAACCAGGTGCATGGCTATCATGAATCATGGAGGTATGGCCCAGGTTGCCACCGTCCTGAGCACATCTAGACTGCCAAAGTCTCACCCCTGCTCCACCAGCACCATCATGGGCCACAAAGGCTTTCACCACCCTGCTCATCCCCTCCAGGGACCACCAGACTCATTAGTCCCACCTGTGGCCACTAGTGGAAGGAGTGGCCGTGCTCCCAACTGAGGCTTTGTTCACACACTAGCTGGGTGCTTCTGTCCCTGCCTCACTAAGATCATCGAAAGGAGACATCCAAACTGTGATTGAACAAAGCACCAAATGGGAGCAGCAGAAAGGCAGCATGACCCATGCTGCCTATAGACCCATGCCCCTTGTGTATGATGTCATATGCAGGGATGTGACCAGTGGGCGCTGATGCTCATGCACAAACAAGCAGTGAGAGAAGGGAGCCATCAACAAGAGCTTGTCCCATGTCTGGTGAGCTCCCTATGCCTCTGGGTTGATCTTGTGATCTTCTGCTTTCAAAATATGTGCTCTGTCAATGTGCCATGGCTCTTCAAGCATCTTGTGGGGGAAATGACTTGACTACCAAGCCAGAGGTTGCCAGTTCGAATCCCTACTGGTATGTTTCCCAGACTATGGGAAACACCTATATCGGGCAGCAGCAATATAGGAAGATGCTGAAAGGCATCATCTCATACTGCATGGGAGAAGGCAATGGTAAACCCCTCCTGTAAACCCCTGTAAACCTCTCCCCCTCAAAGACAACCACAGGGCTCTGTGGTCACCAGGAGTCAACACCAACTTGACTAGGGATGTGCGAACCGGTTCGGATCCGAACCGGTTCGGAGGTTCGGATCGAACCGAACCACCCCTGGTTCGGTTCGAATCCGAACCGAACTGGGGGTGGTTCGTTTCGAACCGGTTCGGACCGGTTCGGATCGGTTCGGAAAGCTGAAAATTGGTCAGATGGTAGCTGGCACCAAGGGGTACCTGTCACCCAAACCCCAAAGCAATCGGACACTCGTGCGATTTTTTATGAATTTTTGAAAAATATTTTTATTTTTCTCTCATAGGATATAATGGGACCCGAACCAGGCCATTATTTCTTATTGTGGAGCACTCATGGGTGCCAACAACCATGCAAACCCTGAAGCAATCAGACACCCCTATGATTTTTTATGAATATTTGAAATATTTTTAATTATTTTTCTCATTGAGTATAATGGGACCCGAACCAGTCCATATCCCCTGTTGTGGAGGACCTAGGAGCACAAAAGCAGGGTGGGTGGTAGACAGGCATGGGTGCCTACCACCCAAAAAATCTCAAGGCAATTGGACACTCCTCTGATTATTGGTGAATTGTTAAGTGTTTTTGAATTCCTCATAGAGAATAATTAGGATTGCAGCAAATGTATAGCTTCACGTCGGGGGGAAAGGGGTGTCGTAGAGTGCAGTTTGGTGGGTGGTAGTTCCTAGGGTGGGCAAGGAAGCTATCAGAATTATTTGAAAGGAATTGGGCAAAGAGGTGATTTTTAAGTGATTTTTGAAGTTTACGCGTCTTTAAGGTTTTTCCTCATAATAAGTTATAATGGAGCTTTCAGCAGCCCTATAAGTGCACATGGGGGTGCTGGGGTGGCCCAGAGCAAGTGGTGGTGTAGTGCACATAGGGTGCCAACCACCCCCATGGGTTTCTAACCCATGGGGTACAGGGATCTCTGGTAGGGGCACCCCCATGGGTACAGGGTTCTCTTGTTTCTGAGGTATTGAGTGTGGATTCTATGATAGCAAATGAGATTTTCAATGAGACACCATCAATCCACTCTAATATGCTATCATAGAATCCACACTCCGCCTCCTGCTTCTTCTCTGTGTGTGTGCTTAGTAGGGGTGTGCAATTTGGGATTTCGGGTGATTTGGCTTGGACCCGAACCGAATCACCCCTGTTCTGTTTTGTGCCCGAATCTGGGTCACCCGAATCACCCTTGATTTGGTTTGGATTCGGATTTAATCCGAATCCGAATCCGAATCGATTCGGGGGGTAAAAAGGGGCCCAGGGGCAAAATTTTGGGGTGGGGTGGTAGTGCCCAATGGGTAGAGTCTACCACCCCAATTTCAGGGGGATTGGGCAAAGGGCTTTTTTTTGTGAATTTTTAAAGTTTTAGTGACTTTGGGGCAGTTCTGGGGCATAGCATGGGATCTGGGCAAAAGGAGTGGGGTGGGGTGGTAGTGCCTAATGGGTGCAGGCTACCACCCCAATTTCAGGGGGATTGGGCAAAGGGCTGATTTTTGGGGAATTTCTGAAGTTTCCATACCTTTGGGGCATATTGGGGCATATTGGGGCAGAAAGTGGGGCCTGGGGCAGAATAGTGGGATGTGATGGTAGTGCCTAATGGGTGGAGGCTACCACCCCAATTTCAGGGGGTTTGGACAAAGGGGTGATTTTTTGAGAATTTTTGAAGTTTTAGTGACTTTGGGGCAGTTTGGGGGCAGAAAGTGGATCTGCCCCAAAATAGTGGGGTGGGGTGGTAGTGCCTAATGGGTGGAGGCTACCACCCCAATTTCAGGGGGATTGGGCAGAGGGCTGATTTTTTGAGAATTTTTGAAGTTTGGGTGTCTTTGGGGCAGATTGGGGGCAGAAAGTGGATCTGCCCCAAAGGAGTGGGGTGGGCTGGTAGATAGTGCCTAATGGGTGGAGGCTACCACCCATCCCCAATTTAAGAGTGATTGGGCAGAGGGGTGAATTATGGTGAATTTATTTGTATGAGGTTTGTCTTCATAAGGTGAAGTGTGCTAAATTGATTACTTCCTCATATTATTCATAGTAAAGGAAAGTGTGAAAAAGTGAAAGTGGGGTCATGAGAGTTGTTTAATTGAAAAATATCTCATTTGCTATGATAGAATGAGAATTCACACCTTTTCTATTCACCATAATTCACCCCTCTGCCCAATCACTCTTAAATTGGGGATGGGTGGTAGCCTCCACCCATTAGGCACTATCTACCAGCCCACCCCACTCCTTTGGGGCAGATCCACTTTCTGCCCCCAATCTGCCCCAAAGACACCCAAACTTCAAAAATTTTCAAAAAATCAGCCCTCTGCCCAATCCCCCTGAAATTGGGGTGGTAGCCTCCACCCATTAGGCACTACCACCCCACCCCACTATTTTGGGGCAGATCCACTTTCTGCCCCCAAACTGCCCCAAAGTCACTAAAACTTCAAAAATTCTCAAAAAATCACCCCTTTGTCCAAACCCCCTGAAATTGGGGTGGTAGCCTCCACACATTAGGCACTACCACCACACCCCACTATTCTGCCCCAGCCCCCACTTTCTGCCCCAATATGTCCCAATCTGCCCCAAAGACATGAAATTTTCAGAAATTTACCAAAAATCAGCCCTTTGCCCAATCCCCCTGAAATTGGGGTGGTAACCTGCACCCATTAGGCACTACCACCCCACCCCACTCCTTTTGCCCAGATCCCATGCTATGCCCCCGAACTGCCCCAAAGTCACTAAAACTTTTAAAAAATCGCCAAAAATCAGAGGAAGGTCCAATCGACTTGAAATTTGGGTGGCAGGTAGAACACAAGGTCCCCTTTCAAAGCAGCTATTTTTTGAGATCCGAACCGGTTCGGTTCGGATCCGAACCGGTTCGGATCCGAACCGAACCAGGGGGTGGTTCGGCAAAACCAAAACCGAACCACCCTGGTCCGGTTCGGACCCGGTTCGGATCCGAACCGAACCGGGAGAACCGGTTTTATGCACATCCCTAAACTTGACAGCACACTTTACTTTAGTAACCTGACATTGTGGAGACTTGGAGACACCACAATCTGCTAATCTATTTCCTGGTACAATTCAAAGGGCTGGTTATTACCTTTAAAGCCCTAAATGAATTGGGCCCCTTGTACTTTGAGGACTGCCTACTCCCAGCTGAATCTACCCACCTGACGAGGTCGGCTTGCTTATCAAGCATGCAGGACGTGGTCATCTTGGTTGTTGCCCCCAGGCTGTGAAACTCAATGAGTTCTCAGATGAGATCCACATGGCTCCCTTACTCCCAGTCTTTTGGAGGAGATTGAAGACCCTTTTAACCAGGTTTTTGGTTGATGAGTAGTTCCACTCTGCTTTCCTGATAATCCATTGCAGTTGTGTCTGTTGATTTTTGTTGCATTTCAATTAATTTTTATGGCTTTTCTATTTGCTGTTTTAAATTTGTTGTTCACCACCCTTGCATCAAAGGACAAAGGGTGGCATAGAAATGTAAATAAATAAATAAATCCTCTTCACACGAGAGAGCATGCCCTCGAATGTCCATCTGACCAACAGTCATGACAGATAATAAAGATCTCACTGGCCAGCACTCAGCACAGTGTTATGTGTCCATAATGCTGCGCTGTGGGGCTGCTGCATCCTTCAGTGGTAGTGTCGGGGCTGCCCAAAGTGGATAGTTATGCAAGCAATGCTTCTGCCGATTTCCTCATTGCCTCGAATGGGAACATCTCCAGAAGAGCTTCTTGCATAGCTATGAGGGTGTGCATGAATGGTTCATACCGAACGGGTTCACCTCAAACTGGGGCCAGTTCGGAGGTTCGAATACGGACCGAACTGTGGGCAGTTCAGTCCATAATCAAACCGATCCATGTCTGGTTCAGGCCACCAGGATAAATAGCCCCCCCACTTTTGCCACCACCACCTATGCCGCTTTGCTTTTAAAGGGGAATCCTTGCAGGATTCCCCTTTACAAGTATGTCCCCCAAACTGGTTTAGCCCAGTTCGATGGTCAAAATGGACCAGACCTAGTTCGGGCAGACACGGAACAGGAACAGACCAGGTCCATTCGAATCCAGTTTGGATTGGAACTGAACCGGCCCAGCTGGTTCCATGCACACCCCTACACAGTTACCCATTTTGCACAGCCCTTGACCATTGTTTCTATGTCTGCTCTTCCATTGAAATGACTGACATGTGGATTCCATGCTTTTCTACACAGAATTGCCTTCCTGAAAAAACAGAGCGTATTAAATGGCCCTTTGCCCAGCTGTAGCTCAGATAACCTGCTTTTATTAAAGCCACACGTGCTTAGCAGTTATTTTCACACACTATTCTTGAGGAAAACAATAAGAACAGGCAATATCCTCTCCTACATAGCTTTTGACCTTTGTGCCTTACACAGATGGAGGAACCCGCTTGATATTTAAACTAATGTCTTGACATCACCCGCATCATTATTTCCAACCAGTTAAGTTGGAAATACCAGCGCCGAGGGCTCCTTCCCCCACCTCCTCCATTCAATCATTTCAGTCGCAGGGTTCAGCTGGTTACCAGTGACCTCTGTGGCTCTGTGTGCTCAACAGCCAGATCCCTGCAAATGAAAACCTTCTGATTAGCTCAACTTAAAAAATCCTTGTATTTTAAATTAACACCTGAACAGAAATCCATTCAGTCCTCAGGGAACTCGGTGCAGATAAATAAGCTGCTTTTGGCCCACTTTGCAAAGGCTCGTTAAGCAATTATGTTGCAAGCTCGCCTTTATTATTTCCTTACAACAGGGTGTGTTTTTAACCTAAGCAAATGAATCATCTCAGCAAAGGTGATGCACTTCAGGCCATTTTTACAAGTGGGTGCTATGTCCAATTTTGCATTCCCAGCACCTGTAATTATAGTGTGAGCCTACATTAGCTGGAATGAACAGTTGGATTTAAAATTGTCTCTGTTTGGTCATCCATTTATCAAGGTTCTCCAATGATGCATGCTAGAGTTAAAGTCGGTCTTATCATTACTGCTAAAAATGCTCTTAGATCTCAATCTTGTGCTAAGCTGGGGCTTAGGTATCCTCAAGAACAGAGGATATGTTCTGCCCCATTCGCATGTAATTTAGGAAACGAGAGTTAAACAGGACCCAGGGGTTGGATTTCTTGTACATCTGAATGCATGGAACCTCTGACCTGTGGGGAAAGCGACCCAAGGTGTCCCCCCCAAAAAAAACTCTCCAATTTGAACCCTCAGTCTGTTGTGGGTTTTGCTGCTCCTACCTGAATATAGCAGCCACCTGCTATACGTCCAAACTGAGAAAAGGAGGTTGTATTATCTGAAACAAGAGTTGAGGAAGAAACTCCTCTCTCTCCCTCCATTCCAATTGGCTGCCATGCCTGTCCTTCATGTGAAGAAGGAAGTCTGGCAGCCAGTTTCCCCTCCCACACAACCAGTTCCTCCTGCTCACTGCAGTCCATTGGACCCTTGGTTCTGCCTTACATGCAAATGCAGCGACTGCCTCCTTCACAGAGGCAACAGGACCCCCCCCCTTTTCCTCAGATGTTGTGTTTCCTATGTGTTTCCTATTTTGAACGTTCAGCTGTGCAGTGCCCCATTATATGCTTCTCTTATCTTAGTGTTGCCTGCTGTGATTGAATCTATTTCTGGAGATCCCCCTCCCAAATGATTGCCAACATTTCCTACAATCTCAGTCCGTTCAAATCTCCAAGATTGCTTTCAGTGTCACCTGGAGACTGATATTGATTCCTGGTGTCTCCAGGCCAATCCTGGAGGATTAGAAGCCCTACTGGATCTGCATGGAGGCTACCACACACATAGGGAAGTGTCCTAGGCCTTGGCTCACTGTGTGCCCTCCCAGCACAAATCAGACCCTGGTATTTCCCCCTGCGTCTATAGAGTGGTGGTCAGAGGGTCCCCTCTCCATGAATACTGTAGGTTCCTTCAGGCATCTATTGGCATCATTGGGTCACCCTAGGACTTTGACATCTCCACTCATCTTAAATTAGCTTCCAGAAATAAAATTAAGAAGTGCAAGCATCTGGTGGATGTCTTCCAGATTAACCTAAGACCAGGTTAAGGGATCCACTTCTTAGGTTCACCCATCACTAGCAGGTGAGTTCACCGCAGGTTCCCCATTATGTCTAAAGGCAGCCCATGTTTCTGGTTCCAGCCCCTGTGGATTCCTGAATGGAGCTAGCCAAGGTCCTGACCTGCTAACCCTTCAGAGCTGCCAAAGATCTGCGTCCCTCCAGACCCCTGCCTCAACAGAGACCCAGCTTAGCCTAGAACAGGATAGCCAGTTCATAAATGGCTGTAGATTTCTTTGGACAATTTGCTAGAAGTGGCATAGGACCTGCAGGATCTTTCTTCAGCGAGTATAACATTATGGTTTCTAAAGTGTGTGTCAGGTGAGGCAGCATGAAGCAAATGGAGAAAAGGGGATTAGGGAAGCTGGTGGCATTAAGAGAAACAGTTAGATTTTGAAGTATATTTTTTATTCCTTGCTGCTGCAGAACAAAATGGAGATCCCCCCCCCCCGTTTGTTAAAAACTCTTTAACTATTTTGTCAGGTGTTGAACTTTTGACCTACCATCTTTTGCACAACCAGATTAGGTGAGGAAGTTCAGTTCCATGATCCAATCCATGTAAGATATGTCCCAGAGGATTGCCATGGTAACACAATAATAATGTATGTGAGAAATATGTGCATTAAATAGAGAAAAATTCCACAGAAATGTTTTGAAGGGAATTGATGTAGATTAGTCAGTATTCTCAGGAAGGAACATCACCCACATTCTCTTTAGTATAATGCAATGCATATGAACTATCCTATTTTCTGCAGAGGTGACCTGCTGGATCATATTCTCATAATGAATCATCATTCTATGACCCTGGCTGTAACTGCCCCTTTCTCTAGTGATCTTATCTCAATTACCATAAAGAAGGTTCCTTGTTATGCCTGCCTGCTGTGTACTGGACTCATGAACCACAAAATGGGTGGTGTTCATATATACACAATTCTTTCAAACTTTAGAGAAAAGGCTTTCTCATGAAGGAATACACACAAAATTTGTAAATTTGGGGACCAGTGGTGGCCCATGATAATTCAGGCTAGATGGAAAGACAGGATAGATTAGAAGGACACTCTCTAGCCCCATTCAGACATTATGTTGTGCAAGTGTACTGATGTCTGTACACTTGTACATGTGTTTGTGTGAATGATTGTACTTGTGTTCGTTTTGAAAGTGGAACTGGATATAGGCCCATCAAATGCATGGAACAGATAGGATATGTACAGGTGGCCCTCTTTATTCACAGGGGTTCCGTCCACACCTACAACTGTGGATAATGAAACCATAAATAACAAGAACATGAGTTTATGAGAATTGAGGGGTTAGGTTCTGGAGCCCAGGAAAATGACCAAAACCCCAAACAAAATGCAACCATTAAATCTTTAAAAAAAAAAAAAATCAGCCCTCTGCCCAATTCCTTTGAAATAATTCTGGCAGCTTCCTTGCCCCCACTGGGCATTACCACCCACCCTACTCTGCTGGGTAACCTCTCCCCCCGCCGACATGAAGCTATACTTTTGCTGAAACCTCCATTATTCCCTATACGAAAAATCTTAAACTTCAAAAATTCACCAAAAATCAGCCCTTTGCCCAATTCCTCTGAAATTTGGGTGGTAGCTTCCATCCACTGGGCACTACCACCACCACCCACTAGTTTTGCCCCATGACATTTTTAAAAATACAAAACATTTTGGATTCACATTTTGCAATTTCGAACAAAGAACAAAATGGGGGTGTTTCGGATTTGGGCCAAAAACAAAACAGAAAAACAAAACAAAATGCACAACCCTAATTTAAAATCAGTTTTCAATAGACACAGTACAGTATTTAAAATCAATCTTATTGGATATTTGAGATCAATTTTCAATGGATATTTAAAATCAAATTTTTGTGGGTACTGTTCAGTAAAGGTAAAGTGTGCCATCAAGTCGATTTTGAATCCTGGCACCCACAGAGCCCTGTGGGGTTTTTTTTGGTAGAATACAGGAGGGCATTACCATTGCCTCCTCCTGCACAGTATGAGATGATGCCTTTCAACATCTTCCTATATTTCTGCTGCCCGAGGCAGATCCGTGTGCTGAAAACCACAAATACACGAGAGCCTATACCGTGAATACCAAGGTTGGATATATATTTCCCAAACGCAGATATGCAGAACTGCGAATCACCTACATATTGGACATATATGGGAGCCACCTGCACTTCACCTGTAATGGGGGTGATTCAAATAATGGGGAAGGGGATTGACTTCACCTGAACCACCTGTAATGGGGGTCACCTGTACCTGTGTTCAACATAACTTGTGAATATCTGTACCTGTGCACACTGTACACCCATCATATGAGTGTCAAACATAATGTGTGAATGGGTCTTCTATCTATCCCTTCCCATTCCCATTTTCCCACCCACTCAAGACATCCTTAGTTGACTGCTTTTTATATATGTTTCTAAACAGCATTTGGAAAGAATGGATTAGAAATGCTTAGGCAACTGAAAAAAAGTTGTTCATCAGTTTATGCTTCAAAGACTCACTATCCCAGAATTCTGTTGTCTTGTCTCATTGTATTGAAACCAGAACTGGATATGCCAATGAAGAGGTGGGGTTATACAGAAAGGGGCCACTCAGTTCTCAGTGGTTCCCATTAAGTTCTGTGCAACAAAGTCAACAGACCTCAGTCCAGGACCTGGTTGAATTCTGCATATGGCAGTAGATATACATGATAGGCTTTCCAGAGGGTGGAAAACTGGAGCTCAGCATAAGTATTCTTTCCCTTGGGCAAACTGATACACTTGTGAAAATAGGCTAACACAAGCATCTGACTGCATAAAATCTGAAGTCTCAATGCAGTAGCTCAGTGGGAGAACAACTGCTTTGCATACAGAAGGTCCCAGGTTCTCTCCATGGCATCTCCAGGTAAGGGCTGGGAAAGACTCCTACCTGAGAAACCTTGGAGAGTCACCAGCAGCCAGTGAAGACCAAGCCTGTTCAACTTTGGCCCCTGCAGCTGTTTTTGGACTGCAGCTCCCATAATCCTCAGCCACAGTGGTCAGTAGTCAGGGATTATGGGAGTTGTAGGCCAGCATCTGCAGGAGGGCCAAAGTTGAGCAGCCATGGTGTAGACCAGGGGTGGGGAACCTTGGCCCACCAACTGTTATTGAACTACAACTCCCATCATCCCCAGGATGGTGGGAGCTGTAGTTCAAAAACAGCTGGAGGGCCAAGGTTCCCCACCCCTGGTGTAGACAATACTGAGATAGTGGGATCAATGGTCTGACTCAGGAAAAGGCAGCTTCCTATGTTCCTATGTGATGTATCGGAAGAGTTGTGTGGAGCGACCTGAAGCATTTGAGTTTGTTGTCCTGCTTTCTTGCTTCAATTTGCAAGATTAAAAAAAAACAACATGTAAAGAGGAAAGCCAAGTTGTTTAAGTCAGAGAAGGGGGTCAGTGGGGGGCGAGGAGGTTGAACAAGTTACATTCCACCCTTTAAATATTGTAAATAGCTTTATTTCCTGTTAATGGGGTAATTTATCCAGTTCCTACTATCTCCATTGACAGCGCTTTTTATCCACCAGCAAATGGGCAGCATTTACTGAATCAATTACTTGAGTTATGAAGAGGAGCACAAAGCCCCATTGCCACTCCATTCTTCTCAATAACAAAGGAGAAAACACATTAAAAACTAGCATTGATGGGTTGTTGTGAGATCCAGTCAATGAGCACTCCCAGAGTTGAAATTAAAAGGCAGTTAGGAGAAAATTGTTTTCTCTGGTCATCAGTCACCATGTGAAAGGGCTTTTTCACAATGATTAATTAAAAGTGGGAGATGGGTGGGGGGAGGCCAGGGAGGGGGTAGAATGACACTTCGGCAAAGGATCGGGATGGGGGTGGGGAGGTAGAATCATGAGTTAATGGACAGCATCTTGCCTTGACTAAGTGTTATAGCTCTAGTCCATAATTTCATCTTGAAAATGGGCAAGGGAGTGAATCTTCCTCTTAGTAATTGAGTATTGATTTGAAAATAAATGGCACCGAAACTCCCACTGAACTGTCAGGATACATTCCGGACAGCAGTGACAATAAATGGTTTCTGGTTGGTGTGAAAGTTATGTATCAGCTCGATACTTAAACACATAGAGCTCATCTGCAATCTGTCTTCCGATTTATCAAGCTTCAGAAGAGGTCAATATAGGATGCAGCAGAGGAAATAACATCTATGTGATTGAAGCCCTGATGGGCTTAAAGGCACAGATGGGAGCCCCTATGGTGCTTCCTTTCATTTGCAAAGTTATTTAGCAAACTACATCGAGGGTGAGATGTTGGAACTAGATGGTT